>NC_138051.1:86809020-87052616 GCF_964194185.1 Rhinolophus hipposideros
TAACCCTTACAACATTCCTGTCAGGAAGGTCTGATTACACCCATTTTACAAATGAAATGCTAAGAGGTAACATAACTTAAACAAGGTTACACAGTCTGCTCCTGACAGACCAGGGACCATAACTCAACAACCCTGGCGCTCGGCTCCCAGGCAGTCAACAAGCAGTCAACAAGTACTAATCAGGAGAACATATTGCTTCTGCTTATAGGAAGAAAATCCCCATTTCATAAGAATCCCTGGATGGTTCGTCAGACAAAGGCTTTATTATATTCAGTCATAGTCTCATCCAAGTTTATCACCCAAAGGAAACAGAACTCTAAAATCCATAAGCTCGAAAATACATAAGCACATCTTGTCAAGGGTACCACTGCCTTATAAAAAAAAAAAAAAAAAAAGAAAAAAACCGTGTGTTAAATGTTAACTAGAAAAATATGACCTAGGAAGAGGTTTGACATTGTGCTGGTAGTGAAGGGTGATAATCCTGGTGAGCTGCAAATTGTGGTAGTAAGTGCACTCAATGACTCTCGATCTTTCTGATAAATGTGCATTCATGTCTTATACCAGGAAGAGGAAACATTTCCTTGTGATTCACATGCACGAGCTGAACCAGCCTATAAAGAAGACATGAAGCTATTTGGAAACATTACTGGATACATCCACCCAGTTAGGAAGCTCTTTATTTTTTTTGGAAGTAATACGTTTAGTGACTCATTACCAGTCATGTTAAATTGGATTCCACAGCACTGGCAGGGATGGCTAGAGTCACACTGACATGGTAGCTGCTAAGTCTATCACCACCAAACTTCAGTTGGTTCCTTACATCAAGGGCCAAGAGCCCACATCATTTTCCTCCTCCTACTGTTGCAGAGAATATAAACTAAGCAAATCCCTATTAAAAGTTATGTTTCCTTAGAAGTGTCTTTAATGAGAATCTGATTTTAGTTAAATTTACGTACCGCCTCTCCCACCTGAGCCTCCATGCTCATTTAGCGTATGAATGATTAACTGCTGGATGGCACTGAGGCCGTTACCACAAACATAATGAAGAAATAGACGCTGTTGTCCGTTTCTGCCTATCCCTCTCCTTTGACCTGGATAAGTTTGCTCTTCTGCCTCTATATGATTTTGATCCCCATGGTACTTTCCTGTTTTCCAAGCTCATCAGCCCCTTTTGGGGACCACCCCTCCAGGCAACCAGCATGCCAAGTTCAGCCATTTCAACGATGTTCTCTCCAGCATCTCGCATTCTCTCATTCTCTTGAGGTTATTGCTGCAGCTGCTTTTCCAGTCTCCAAGCTAAAGGAAATACCACTATCTGTTTTTCTGTTGTTTTTCCTCATCACACTGCCCTTCCATTCTGTGACCTTTCATAAACACTTATTAATAGCCCTTTATATATCAGGCCCTGAACTGTGACATTGGGATTTAGTGGGGAATCTGTCATGGACACTGTACCCTCTGGCAGCTCTTAGTTTTGTGGGATCCCAAATGTGTTATTTACTTATCTAAATACAATATCAGAATATACACAATGCATTAGGAAAGCACAGAGGACGACCCACAATTCATTCCTGGGAGAGCGCTGGAAGGGGCCAGAGTAGGATCCCCACATCTAATGGATTCCATATGTGCTATTCCAAGTATTTCCCACTTTTCTCAAGCCTTCCTCTGACTGGTTATGAATGCTTCCTATATGTTGATAAAAACCAATCCCATGTGCAGCACCACAACATTTTCCCTTCCTATTCCATAATTTCTCTTTTGTTACCCCTTTCCTCCAATACCTCAAGTACAGTAGCTTGCAGTTAATAGGCTTTAAATAAGTGAGTGTTGATGTCACCTTCTCAGTGAGGCCTTCCCTCTATAATAAGGCTGTTAAAATTGCAAACCCCAACTCTCCTCATTTCCCTCATCCACTACTTTTTCCTTGGCACCTGTCACAGTCTAATGCCCCAGAACTATGCATTGTGCAATTCACCTATCTCTTCTGACTAGAATGAGTGTCATGGAGGCAGGGACTTTGGACTGATTTGAGCACTGGTGTGTATGGCATGCGGTAAAAGTTCAAGAAATATTTGTTTCATAAATAATAATTCTATCTCCATGTGCGACTCTGACCTAATCTTGCTTTCCAGTTCTGAACTCTTCACACTTTTCACAACTAGATAAGCCCATTCACTAAATTTTCGTGAACTCAGAGAAGGCAGAGAATTAAAAAAAAGGAATATGTAATAACTAATATATGTAAGTTATAATATCTGATAATGGTAATTGCTATGATGAAACATGAATCAGGAGAAAGAGATAGAGAAGAATGAGATTTGCTGTTTTTCCTAGAGTGGTCAGAAAGACTTCAGGAAAGAAGCGTCTTTTTGGTAGACTTCAGTGATACAACTCAGTGCAACACAAACTAATGTTCATACAAGTTCCCTGAGGCTCTGAGTAAAATGCAGATTCTGATTCAGTAGGTCTGGGGTGGGGCTGCAGATTGTATGTATCTGACAAGCCCCTGGAAGATGCCCCTGCTGTATGCCTGTGGAAGCAGGATATGACATAAACTGGGAAAAAGTAGATTATGAAAAATGGCAATGTTAACATAGGAGCTGAAATTCTTACTGGATATAATTTTTTTTAAAAAAGGATATATAACTTGAAATCCACTTCAGAAATAGGCTATTTTAATTTTTAATAGCTATTTGGCCTCATAGGTATTTGATCATATTTTTTTAATAATTTGATGTTATTATTTTTTATATTCTTTATGAAAACATTACAAATACAGATACAAAGAAAACACGAAAGTTTACTTATAAATCCATCCACTAGAAATGACATTTTGGTTTATGTACTTCAGGTTGTATTTTTATTTATGTCTTAGAATTATGCTATATGTAAGTGTTCTGAAACTTTCCTTTAAAAATGCAATATGGGATTCACAACTGAATGTAAATGAACATTAATCTGTATAAAGTTCTTTGCCATAGCAACTAACATTTAGTTACCCAATAAATGCAATTTCATGATGAAAAAATAGGAATAAAAGATAAGGATAAAGAACAAATTAGTAATAATATTACTACCTAAATATATATGCATATGTAATATACTCATATTTATTTGCATCTTTTTAGATATTTTTTCTATATGTACTTCTACCTAACTTAACTTTTACTAAACAAGGTATTTACTATACACATAATTGTTGAGTAGTTTGCTTTGTAATTTCTCAAACATTATTCTAAAAGCACAATATTTCATTATATGAAGATATTATACTCACTCAAACCTTTATTTTTAGGTATTCAGTGTGGTTTTAGTTTTGAAAGAAGCATGTTTGCATTCTATACCAATTTTTTTTAGAATAAATTTTTAAAGGTGAATTACATCAACACATTCAATTTTGTAGTTTTTTGTTTGTTTTTCATGTTAAATATATATGGTCAAAATTTCCTTGCAGAAATTTTTTTTTCATATTTAGAATTTTGCCACCAGCATATGTGGGCATACTATTCCAACATTCTATCCAGCAATTGTTGTTATTATTCATTTAAAAACTTTACCAATATTCTATGTAAAAAGGTTGCACTTTTATAAATTACATTTATAGGATTATTTATGCAATTTAAATGTCTTCATATTTATTAGTTCAGTGAACTTTCTCAGTATATTCTTTTGTATGCCAATTGCTCATTTTTTTCTAGCAGACTGTTTATCTTTTATTGATATATATCATTTATACTGCCTCTAACAAAATAATAAAAGCTTACATACAATCAGCAGTCACTCTGTATACAGTGCTAAGACTATAATATCCACTAGTTATTTTTCCCCTGCAACATTTAATATGAGTTTGTTTAAACTTACAAATTTAAAATATATCATAATATAATAAGAGTATTTACCGTCTACCCATCATATGTTATCATTTTCCCACAATTTGTAATTACTTCTTTGTCTTATTAATGGTGCCTGTTACTATATTTCTCTTTTTTTTCCAAATAAAATTTATAACAATATATTATACAGACACATCTTTCAAGGTTAATGTCAGGCACAAAAAGATTTTCTCAAACTTAAATAAATGTTAGCTACATTTTCTCCTAGCTCTTTATGTTTCAGTATTTTACATTTAAATGTTTATTCCATTGGGGATTTATTGTGGTATATAATATAAAAAGAATTTTAAGTTTTCATTTACAAATAATAATCTATTTGTTCCCAAATCTGATTTTTCAAATAATCTATCCCTTGCCCACTGATCTGAGGGATCAGCTTTATTATATTCATAATTTTACTAGTAATTCATTGTTTTTAACTTTCTTTTCTCATCCATCAATCTTCATAATATAGTTTAATATATAGAAGGGCATATTTGCCAATGTCACTTTTCCTTTTCTCTAAAAATTATTTGGATATCATTTATTATATATACAAAAGTAGAAATTGCTAAATTCATTCATTAATTTGGAGAAAACATATATATTGTTATTATTCATCTTCCAGTCCAGAAACACTGTTGATCATTCTACTTAATGCAACTCTTCTATTATGGAACACATTCACATATTGTAAGTTTATATAAAAATCTACAGAATTTTTAATTTAGATTATTCCCATTTATACTTTGTGTATTATTGCAAATAACTTTTCTTTATTTATTTCTACCTTGTTATGGTTAGTACATAACAAAAGGTACATAGCAAAAGGATTAATTTTGTTTATAAATTTTACGAGCTTTTAATTATAGTACTAATTACAGTACATTTCAGTGGATTTCTTCATTTTCTTTCAAGGTAGACCATAAAAGTTGCACATAATGATAAAATAAGTTTTTCCCTTCCGTTCAAGTCTTATTTATTTCACTGTTTTATTATATAGGATAGAAGTTCTAATATAATGCCAAAGAACTTGGTGACAGCAGACATCCATGATTTATTAATGTTCCTAATGATAAAGTGCCTGGTGTTCTGCCACTTAGCCAGTGATGGTGGCTATTTGATTGAAATGGATACTCTTTATCATTTAAGAGTCATTTCCTTGTATTTGTAATATTTACAAATTATTTTTTATTAAATAATAAATGGTTTATAATTTAATTGAGTTTTAGCATGCATTAACATGATGACATATTTTCCACCATAGTCCTTGTAATATAACAGATGTTGTCAGTAGGTTTTATAAATATTGAACCACCCTATAATTGCTGGAATATATCCTACTTGGCAATGCATTTAACCCTTAATCTAAGGTATTAATTTGGATGTTTGGTTTGCTAATATTATATTTAACATCTTGGCATTTACATTTATGTGAGGCTGTTTTTTGTTTGCTTTATTATTCGACATTGTCACATTTATTTATAAGATGAATTGATTGAGATGCTTTTCACTTTTTTTCACAGCATTTAAAATACCATGGCATATATCTTTTGAAAGTTTATTAGAAGAAGCTCGCAATGGTTTTCTAGGACTACCGTAACAAATTACGACAAAATAGGTGACTTAAAGAAACAGAAATTTACTCTCTCAGTTCTGGAGGCTCGAAGTCTGAAATCAAGGTGTTAGCAGGGCTATATTCCCTCTAAAGGCTCTGAAGAAGAATCCTTACTTTATCCTTCCTAGCTTTTGGTGCCTCCCAGCAATTCCTGAGTATTCTTTGGCTAAAAGTTGAATCACTCCAATCTCTGTCCCCATCTTCACATATATGTACGTATCTTTGTGTGTTTTCTCCTCTTTTTATAAAGACACCATCATTGAATTTTGGGCCCACCCTAAACCAGTATCATCTTATCTTAACTAATTATATTTGCAAATGCATTACTTGCAAATAAGGTCACATTCTGAAGTTCCATGTAGACATGAATTTTGCAGGGGACACTATTCAACCGACTACGTAGTTCATAAAATCTTATGCATTGGTACATTTCTTTCGTTTGCTTATACATTAAAAAAATTATTGAAAAATTAAATAAATAACTTTCAATCAGTATATTCACTCTAGACTTCCCATGTTTATTGTATTAACAAAGCAAGTAATTAATTACAAGATAATTCAATAGAATCACAGTGTATTTTTTGAATATGTAAAATTATTCAAATTTGTTAATAAGAACCGATAGTCAAAAGTATTTTAAACTTGTGCTTACAATTTGTCTGTTTTGTCTGCTCATCGTCTGATCAGGAGAATAGAAGTTACTCACTGTATTTCAGATAGAAAGATTTTGACTTTAATTAGTGCATACATGATCATTGGGAGAGCTGAGAAAGTGGAGGCTTGGGAAGCTACCATTGAAGGTAATGGGAGAACTGCCATCAGGTTTCACACATGTTAACATTATAAATCTTATCTTGAAAGACATGAGTGGGTGGATCTTAAGAGCTTGCTAGAAGCCTGTTTGATTCTTTGTCTATCTGAATTTGTGGCTGTGACAACCTCTTGAGAATAATAACTTCTGGTTCACTTCTACCTTCTAAGTTTAACATGAACTCCTCTCACTGAAATAGTCAAGCCAGAACCATATAGGAAAGGCAACTTGAGAAACAGAGTTTTCATCCTTCGAAAGCATGGTGGTGGTATCAGGTATCAAGTTGACATCAGCTCTAATATATCCAGTATCACATAGATTAAGTCTGGTGCTAAGGGTGGTCAGAGTAGCAGATGAGCAGGAATTTTGGTTATTTAGCTCTTGGTCATTATCTATTTTTCTTAAAACTACAGAGGATGCCAAAAAATGTATATAAATTTTAAAAATGGGGGGAAAATCTGTATTAAAATTGTGATAATATATACCAATAACAAAAGATGAAGTCAAGTCATGTGTATGCATTTTTTGGAATCCCCCGGTATAAAGAAACAGACTTGAAAATTTTACCTCCTGGTATATAAGTCTCATAGACACATGTATTTTAGACATTAAACTTCAGATCTTTGCTGTTTGAAACACACCTCAAAGTGAAGCATCATTAAAGGGGAAAGAAAGGTCTTATGATTCTTACACAAATATTTTCTGTATTCTTGTCATTGTATTTGTAAAGATTCAATTAAACAATAAAAAGTCATAATACGTTAGCTATAAGGAGTGTTTGACATATATAAATTTCAGAGGTATCTCTTCGCTTAACTATAAACACTATGAATATTATCACAGCTAAGTTTATTTATTTTACTCTTACTATGTACCAGTCACTGCCTTAAATCCAATAGCTTATTTAATGCTCTCAGTGACTCTGTTAAGTAGGTACTAAATATCAAAACCCACTCTTTATTTATGATGGTTCTGAATATGGAAGAAACAAAATGACTCCTAGAACTCAAATAAGAGTGAGCTTAATCTTTCTATTGATTCATTTAGTCATATAGCTTAGTTTGTGATAAAATAAAGGCATAAGTTACCAAACATAATTCAATGAAATTCTGCTTTAAAAATATCATGTGGTGAATTTACCTGAACTACTTACATTCGGTATTTATTTGCCCAACAGTCTGTTTATTATATATCTATCCTACAAACTGAGCTAATTAATCTTGCTTTCCTAGATTAAGAAGAACTCTTCTACAGTGCATTTTCTCACTGGTGAACAAAGAAGAAACTCAAATCATAAAAGAAATTCAGTCTCTTATTTTGAGGTCTTGACCTTGTTGGAGGATAAACAGAGCTGCTCAGCAAAGGAAGGAAAGTAAAGAACTATTATAATTTAATGTCAAGTATGTCAGTTTAACTGGAAATGTTCAAATCTTAACAGACTGTAAATCAGAAGATACTATGACATAGTAATTGAGTTAACATTAGCCTTTCACCTTTATGAGCTTGGGGATGACTCTGACCTAGGTTAAGGGGGAGGGAATTCTATTAATTTTCAGGTGTCCACTGGTCTGTGACCCAAAATTGCATTAGCCTTCACTTTGGTTAGAGATGGCTTATATAGTTAGATCATTCTAAACTCCTTGGGTCAATTTTTTCAATCACTTGTACATGTACTGGCAATGGTAAGTATTAAGACACTAATGAACACTCACTCAAAAGTCATCACCTTCTTTTAAGCATATTTTTAAAATAAGGTAAATTTAGAAATATACTCATTCAATGGATTTTTTAAAATAAATTTCCAGCAAATCTAATGTATTTTTGTATTGCATTGTTTTATAATGCTAACAATTAAAAATCATTTCAATCATATAGTCTTCAGTTCCATCTATTGAGGATATCAAATTACCTGCCCACAATTAAAGAACACAAACAAACAGTAATGGGAAAATAAAATATACTAAATGTAAATGCAATTATGTCAAAGTTATACATAATCAAATGAATGCTAATTAATCTAAAAGGAATATATTGTTTTGCCAACAAACTAATAATAGCTATCACTGTTATCTAGGGTTATAAAAACAATCACGTCCATAAATGATTAAAATAAGTATAAGTTGATAAAACTCTTCTGGAAAATAGTTTACATGTATATACCTACATAAATTAAAAATTTCAAACTTTTTACCAAATTACTTTCTTTTTAGAAATTTTTCTTAAGGAAATTATTCAAAATATAGATGTATGCACATTGAACATATAGCATGTTTGATTCAACATTCTTATAATAATAAAAATTCACAACATTCTAGGAAGGTTGGTATTTATCTGAAGTTTATGAAAACATTCATTTGAAAAGAGGTGTACATCCCTATGTTCATTGAAGCATTATTTACAATAGTCAAGCAATGGAAACAACTTAAGCATCCATTGATGGATGAATGGATGAAGATGTGTGTGTGTGTGTGTGTGTGTGTGTGTGTGTGTGTGTGTGTGTGTGTAATGGAACACTACTCAGTCATAAAAAAGATGAACTATTGCCGTTTGCAACAAAATGGATGGATCTTGAGAGTATTATGCTAAGTGAAATAAGTCAGACATAAAATGACAAAAACCATATGACTTCACTCACATGTGGAATATAAAATAGAAAAGTAAAAAACAAACTCATAGATTAGACAACAGATTGTTACCAGAAGGAAAAGGGGGTGAGGGGAGGGTGAAATGGGCAAAGGTGGTCAAATATATAGTGACAGGCGGAAACTAGACTTTTAGTAGTGAGCAGGCAATAGAGTATATGGATATAGAATTATATTCTTGTACACTTGAAATTTATATAATGTTATTAACTAATGTGTCTCAATAAAAAAGAATGTAAATGAAGCATACAGCAATCTAAATGTTCAAGAAAATAATAAAATTAAGGTAAATTAGAGTACATCCATATAGCAAAATATGATACAGCAAATAACAAGAAGTTTGAAAATATTTCATAAAAAGGAAAATATTGGTAAGCTAATCATCATTGAGAAATATAGACTAAACATTGCTTTAAAAATATGGTCTCAAATTTGTAAAAAAATATTGGAACCTCTTTTAGAAAAAAACTCAAAGGGAGTCAAGCAAATTTTTAATAGTGAGTTTCTCTAACTTACCAGATTGTGGGCATATTTAATTTTTCTGTCTGTGATATTTTATTTTGGAAAACAAGTACATGACTATATTGTAGTTTTTTGTTTAGAAAATAAAGATGTGCTTATTAAAAATACTTTATTTTCTATCTTTTTGTTTCAAAATTACCCATTAACTAAGCCAAATATCAAAGGTTCAAGCATAGTACTTCATAAAGATACGGACAGAAATGGTGACAGGAGGGGTGCTTCTTGAAATCTCCCCTGGAAGTTACAACAAATTGAACAGCTGTAATTCAACAAAAGATTCTTTGCTCATCCCACAGGAACAGATAAGAGATTGGCACAATGAATTACCTGAAGGTAGGTAAAGGGAGAGCAGGGGAGAAAGAAAGAGACACAGCCCACAGAGCCCTAGGACACAGACTGGAGGTCATAACAGCTTCAGAAGAGGGAAGAAAGCAGGTTGTGGGCTCTCTCCCTGTGTCCCACAGCCCTACCTGAAGGATCAGCATATAAGATAGTGGTGCCCGGTTTTGAGGCAGAGACCTCAGCTGAGAACTGTGGCATAAGCCCTCATGGCTAGGCAAAAACCAGAAAAGGCATGGAGCCTGGACACCTCTCTCGCATCCTCCAAGAGCTCGCCCCAGCCCTGGCCTCCCAGAGTTACAAGTAGGCTCCAGAAGAAGTCGGAGGAGTCAGATTACAGAACAGAATACCTGCAACTACAGCCACTGACACACAGAGACATTTAGCATTGGGTTGCAGAGGCAGCTCTGGGTTGCCAGAAGCTCAGAAATCTATCACCTTCCACATCCTCCCTTGGAAGAGGTGCCCTAAGAATCAGGCAACATGTTCACAGAGAAGAAGTCCACCTTCCAGTGGATGACTGTGGTGTTCTCAGCGTGTGTTTGTGTGGGGGAAAGCAGAAAGTGTACTGACTTTGTAAAAACCACTGACCACACCCCATAGCCTCACCCACCTACAGTTGCATTGACAGGGTTTCTCTGGGTGCCTGGCAGCCAGCGCCACCTCCACAAGATGCAGAGCTGATTTTTTTCAGTAGTGGACAACATGGAGATAGCTGGTGGATGTTGCCAAGACCTGAGCTGTTATATATATATATATGTGTGTGTGTATATATATATATATACATATATATATATATATATACACATATATATGTATATATATATATACATATATATATATATATATGCAATTACATGTATGTTTTTTTCTTCCTCTCTTTATCCCTTTCTCTTTTTGTTTCTTCTTCTTTTCCTTTCTTTACTTTTTTTCTTGTTTTTCTTTTTTGTTTTGTCTTTTTTGTTTTTTTTTTTGGTTTGTTTTTGTATGTTTGTTTGTGTTGAGTGTTTGTTGTTTTTATGTGTGAGTATATGTGTTGTTTTGTTGTCGTGGTGGTGGCTGTTGGTTTGTTTTGTTCTGAAATTGCCCTGCACAGGAGCCCTGCCCAAGAGGCACAAGAATCAACACATCCAGAGGCCAGCATCAAACAAACCAGAGCACTACCTGGTTTGATGTAAAAGCAGCAAAACCAAAGGGAATTCTCAATAGGGACAAAAGCCCTCAGGGGTGAAGCCTCTGCTGAGGGATCAGCTCTCACACAGCAGCTCATACTCTGTGAGCATTGCAAATTTTCATAGGGACTCAGCCCAGGAGCCAATCCTACACATTGACAAACCAAAAGCAATCAAGGCGCAACTACAACAGGAGAACACACACAACTCAGGGACACCTCTAGAACACACTCACAGGAAGTTAGGGAGACTGAACAATTTGACTACAAAGGACACATACTATCCTATTTCCCCAAAAATAAGACCTAGCTGGACAATCAGCTCTAATGCATCTTTTGGAGCAAAAATTAATATAAGACCTGGTATATTATATTATATTATAGACCCAGTCTTATATTATAGTAAAATATGACCAGGTCTTATATTAATTTTTACTCCAAAAGACACATTAGAGCTGATTGTCTGGCTAGTCTTATTTTTGGGGAACCATGGTACATAAGGTCATTCAGCAAAGATTGAGAGACATAGGTGATCTCCCTAATACATGGACGCAAACGCAGAGCAGCAGCCAGAATGAGGAAACAAAGAAACGTGTTCCAAATAAAAGAACAGAAGAAACTTCCAGAAATGGACATAAATGAAACAGAGGCAGTCAACCTACTGAACACAGAGTTTAAAATACTGATTATAAGAATGCTTAAGGAACTTAGTGAGAATTCCATTAAAGAGATAGCAAGCATAAAGAAGGATATAGAAACCATGAAAAATAATCAGTCAGAAATTTAAAAAAAAATACAATAACTGAAATGAAGGACACACTAGAAGGAATCACCAGCAGATGAGATGAAACAGAGGAACAAATCAGTGACTTAGAAGACAAAATAGTAGAATTCACCCAATCGGAACAACAAAAAGAATAAAGAACAACAAAAATGGTTTAAAAGACCTGTGGGACAACATCAAATGCAACAACATTTGAATCAGGAATACCAGTAGGAGAAAAAAGAGAGCAAGAGATCAAGAATATATCTGAAGTAATAATGACCGAAAACTTCCCTAACCTGTTGAAGGAGAATGACATAGAAACCCAGTTAGCGCAAAGTTCCAAACAAGATGAATCCAAACAGGCCATACCAAGACACATCATAGTTTAAATGGCAAAGTTTAAAGACAAAGAGAGATTCCTAGAAGAAGCCAGAGAAAGACAGCCAGTTACTTACAAGGGATCTCCCACTAGACTATCAGCTGACTTTTCTACAGAAATTTTGCAGGCCAGAAGGTAGTGGCAGGAAATATTGAAAGTGATGAAAAACAAAGGCCTACAAGGAAGATTGCTCTACCCAGCAAGGCTATCATTTAAAACTGAAGGACAGATAGATAAAGGGATTCCCAGAAAAGAATAAGCTAAAGGAATTCATTAGCACCAAGCCAGTATTGCAGGAAATGTTACAAGGGCTTCTTTCAACAAAAGAAAGGTGAAAACAAACTAACTAATGAAGACCAGAAATATGAATAATAAAATGGCAATAACTATGTACTTATCAATAATCACTTTAAATGTAAATAGATTAAATGCTCCAATCAAAAGATGTAGGGTAGCTGAGAGGATATGAAAACAAGACCCATGCATATGCTGTTTATAAGAGACTGACGTTAGATTAAAAGACACACACGGACTGAAAGTAAGAGGATGTAAAAAGATATTTCATGCAAATGAAAATGAGAAAAAATCTGGGGTAGCAATACTTATATAGGATAAAATACACTTTAAAATGAACACTATAAAAAAAAAAGACAAAGAAGGGCACTACATAATAATAAAGGGATTGATCCAACAAGAGGATATAACCCTAGTAAACATCTATGCACCCAACATAGGAACACCTAAACATATAAAACATATATTGACCGACATAAACACAGTGATAAAGAGTAACACAATCATAGTAGGAGACCTTCAACACTCCATTGACACCAATGGACAGATCTTCTATACAGAAAATCAATATGAAAACAGTAGCCTTAAATGACACATTAGACCAGTTGGATTTAACTGATATTTTTAGAGCATTTCACCTAAAAGCAGCAGAATGTACACTCTTCTGAAGTGTACATGGAACATTTTCCAAACTAGGCCACAAAACAAGTCTCAATAAATTTAAGAAGACTGAAATCATATCAAGTGTGTAATCTGACCACAATGCTATGAAACTAGAAATCAATTATAAGAAGAAAACCAGAAAACACACAAACACATGGAGACTGAATAACATGTTACTAAATAATGAATGGGTCAACAATGAAATCAAGGAAGAAATCAAAAGATATACTGAGACAAATGAAAATGAAAACACAATGACCCAAAATCTATGGGATGCAGTGTCAGCAGTCTTAAGAGGGAAATTCATAGCAATGCAGGCCTACCTAGAGAAATAAGAAATATCTCAAGTCTATCTTTAAACCTAAGGGTACTAGAAAAAGAACAGCAAAATAAGCCCAAAGGAAGTACAAGGAAGGAAATAACAAAAATCAGAGCAGAAATAAACAAAATAGAGACCAAAAAAACAATACAAAAGATCAATGAAACTAAGCAATGTTTTTTTTTTGAAAAGATAAACCAAATTGACAAACCTTTAGGCAGACTCATCAAGAAAAAGAGAGGACCCAAATTAATAAGATTAGAAATGAAAGAGAAGTGACAACAGATACCACAGAAATAGAAAAAAATTCTAAGAAAATACTATTAGTATGAGCAACGAACTATATGCAACAAATTAGACAATCTGGAAAAAATGGATAAATTTTTAGAAGAATACCATCTTCCAAGCCTGAGTCAAGAAGAAACAGAAAATCTAAATAGACCAATGTCTACCAATGAAATTGAATCAGTAATCAACAAGTTCCCCAAAACAAAAACCCTCGACCAGATCACTTCACAGAAGAATTTTACCAAAAATTCAAAAAAGAATTATTACCTATTCTCCTCAAACTATTCCAAAAAATCCAGAAGGAAGGAAGTCCCCCAAGCTCATTTTACAATGCCACTATCACACTTATCCCAAAACCAGACAAAGACTTAAAAAAAAAAAAAAAAAAAAAAACCTTTGTAGGCCAAAATCCTTAATGAACATTAATGCAAAATTCCTCAACAAAATATTAGGAAACTGAATTCAGCAATACATTAAAAATATCATACACCATGATCAAGTGGGATTCATTCCTAATATGCAAGGTTGATTCAATATCTGCAAAACAATTAATGTGATACACCACATTAACAAAATGAAAAATAAAAATCATATGATCATTTCAACAGATGCAGAAAAAAGAATTTGACAAAATCCAGCACCGATTTAAGATAAAAACTCTTAGCAAAGTGGGAATACAGGGATCATAAAGGACATATATGAAAAACCCAGAGCTAACATCGTACTCAATGGGAAATGCTAAAACCTTTTGCCTTAAGATCAGAAACAAGACAAGGTTGCCCACTTTCGCCACTTCTATTCAACATAGTTCTGGAAGTTCTAGTTACAGCAATTAGATAAGAAAAAGAAATAAAAGGCATCCAAATGGGAAAGGAGGAAGTAAAATTGTCATTTTTTGCAAATGACATGATACTATAGATAGAGACCCCCAAACATTCCACCAGAAAACCATTAGATATGATAAATGAATTTAATAAAGTAGCAGGATACAAAATTAATATCCAGAAATTGGTTGCATTTTTAGACACTAATAACGAACTATCAGAAGGAGAAATTAAAAAATAATCCCATTTACAATTGCTCCAAAAACAATAAAATACTTAGTAATACATTTAACCAAGGAAGTAGAAGACCTCTACTAAGAAAATTATAAGACATTGGAGAGAGAAATTAAAGAAGATACAAATAAATGGAAACACACGCAAGGCTTGTGGATAGGAAAAATTAATATAGTTAAAATGTTCATACTACCTAAGGCAATATATAGATTCAATGCAATCCTATCAAATTACCAATGACATTTTCCACAGAACTAGAAGATATAATCCTAAAATTTATATGGAACCATACAAGACCCTGAATAACCACAGCGATCTTGAGAAATAAGAACAAAGTGGGAAGTATCATGCTACCTGACATCAAATCATAATACAAGGATATAGTAATCAAAACAGCATGTAATCAAAACTGGCATAAAAATAGACAAATAGTTCAATGGAACAGAATGGAGAGCCCCAAAAGAAATTTATACCCATACGATCATTTAATCTATGATAATGGCAGCAGGAATTTACACTGGGGTAAAGACAGTCTATTTAATAAATGGTGCTGGGAAAAATGGACAGACACATGCAAAAAAGTGAAGCTGGGCCACCTCCTTACACCATATATGAGAATAAGTTCAAAATGGATTAAAGATTTAAACGTAAGATCTGAAACCATAAAACTCCTTGAAGAAAATATAGGAAGTAAATATGCAGACATTATACATAGTGTTATTTTTACTGATAAATCCCCTTGGGCAAGAGAAGCTAAAGAAAAAAATAAATATTGGGATTGCATGAAACGAAAAAGTTTTTTCACAGCAAAGGAAACCATCAATAGAACAAAAAGGAATCCTACTGAATGGGAGAAGATATTTGCCAGTGGTACATCTGATAAGGGGTTAACATCCAAAATGTGTATATATATATAAGCTCATACAACTCAACACACACACACACAAAAAAAAAAAAAAAAAAAAAAAAAAAAAAAAAAAACAGAAGACAGAGGACATAAAGAGACATTTCTCTAAAGAGGACATACAGATGGCAAACAGACATGAAAAAATGCTCAGTATCACTAATCATTAGAGAAACACAAATAAAAAACACAATGAGATACCACCTCACTCTAGTCTCAACTGTTACCATCAATAAATCAACAAACAAGTGCTGGCGAGGAAGTGGAGAAAAGGGAGCCCTCGGTGGGATTTGCAGATTGTTGGTGGGATTGCAGACTGGTGCAGTCACTATGGAAAACAGTATAGAGGTTCCTATGAAACTGCCTTATGACACAGCAATTCCACTCTTAGGTAATCTATCCAGAGAAGTCCAAAACACTAATTCAAAAAAATATATGCACCCCTATGTTTATTCCCCCATTATTCAAAATAGGCAAGACATGGAAACAACCGAAATGTCCATCAGTAGACAACTGGATAAAGAAACTGTACTACATTTATACAATGGAGTATTACTCAGCCATAAATAAGAATGAAATCTTACCATTTCCAATGACATAGATGGCCCTAAAGAGTATAAGGCTAAGTGAAATAAGTCAGACGGAGAAAGACAAATACCATATGACCTCACTTATATGTGGAATCTAAAGAACAAATAAACGAACAAACAAAATGGAAATAGACTCAGAGATAAAGAGGGGGAAAAACTGATGATTGCTAGATGGGAGGGGGCTGGGGATGGGGGAGAATTTAAAGGGATTAGAAACTTCAAATTGGTAGTCACAATGTAGACATATGGATATGAAATAATTTGGGGAATACAATCAATAATGTTGTAAGGATTATGTAGGGTGGCACATGGGCACTGGCCTTATTAGGAATATCACTTCGTAGACTGTGTAGATGCCTGACTACTGCGCTGTACACCTGAAGCTGAATAGTATGGAATGTCAAGTATATAATTATATATAAATATATGTCATCACGGGATGTGGAGTACAGAATAGGGAATATAGTCAATGGAATTTTAACAACTATATACGATGTCAGGGGGTAGCAGACTGGGGGAGTTATTACTTTGTGAGGTGTATAAATGTATAATTATAGCATTGTTTTGTACACCTGAAACTAATAAAAAAATACATGTATAGCAGCATATGAAATTTTATTAAAATAGTCCACCTCAAGGGCTATTATTCCATAAAGAGTAAATCCAAAATGTCATATGATTTCTTTGATTCTAAATTTCTTATTGTAAACAGTCTAAGTGAAGTTTATAAATCATAAACTAAATCTCTAAGCGCAAATGCTATAATTCTTTTTGTATCTTCAGGGGTGCTCCTTTACCTGTGTGAAAGCATTTTCCCCTTTCCCTCTTAATTCAAGAGTAACCTCACCTTAGAGTGAGCTTCTACTGTTTCTAGGACAAACAGCTAAGTATAAAAAAGAATAAATTAGACTCCAACACTTCATGACTAAGTCAACTATGCATATTTGGTGAGGCACAGGTCAATTTTCTCTCATATATCAAAAATATATGATATTATAGTTAAATAAGTGCTAGTGTCCACAAAAGACAGTGGCATAGAACTAATTATGATTCTCCCTATTAATGCATTTTATGCCTAATTGGAAAATATGAGTAACCTAAGACTCAGAGTGACATGTCAAAAAGTCAAAGGCAAACAGTACGTTCAGGTAAAGGGCTCTATAATTATTTTCTAAAAATTATATTTACGCCTTTCACCTCTATGACTCAATCATTACAGAATAATAAAGCCTATAAAGTATGCTGTGTGCTTGTTCCACATTTAATAGTCACTGAAAACATTAAGTGAAGACATGAGAGTAGTGATAATGTTAATGAAAATACTCGAAGGAGTAAAATTTAGTGTAGAGGGTGGATATAAGAATAAGAACGCAAACAAGAATATCAGAGAATGACTTACCATTTATTCACCTCTTGAAATAAGATTATGAGATTATGGATAAAAAAAAGGGATCACCAATGTAAAGAAAGCAATAGAAAAAGGTCAAAAGATAGAATTTTCCAGAGAGTAAAGGAATGGATTTCTAGCATATGTATATTTTAAAAGCTTCTTTTATCTTCTTTGTACTGGAGAGAGCTTTCAAATGGCTCTAGAAGCCGCCTAGATACATTTACCTGGTAACAAGTGGATAGAATTAGACATTCGCCTCAGAATGTCATTGCATATTATGTTTGCAATATGCTCTTCTAGTTTTATCAAGTCAGCTGCAATGAGGGTGCAAAACAAACATATTTTAGTCTGTCTCTGATTAAACTAATGATAAACCAATAACTGCTGTTAGAAGAAGAAAGTTAAAAAAATAAAAAATAAAAAAAACACTAGAGATTGGGTTGTCAGGAAGATTCTATTTTCACGCTCGGTAAGATTTCATTTAAAGCAAAGATTAAGCCATATGTTCTTTTAGTCGTTGATATTTTAATCTGCATATGCCGATCTCATATATAGGAAAACTTCTAATCAGCAGAGTGGGTGGTACTTAGCAATTCAGAGGAAGTGCAGATTGGTAGTCAAATGATTTATACGGAACTGATCTTCCAGAAACCCAAATGTTGTTGTGATTGTTTCTGCCTTTCTGTTACATAAAGTTGCTGTCTTTCCTTAAACCCCCACCTTACCACTTCCCACCAAAGCTGATGAGATGGTAGACTATGTGGTCTTCCTAATAGAACATGTTCATTTGTTTATTTTTCCATCCTTCCATCCATGCATCCATCTATCTATCCAATATGTATTGAGAACATATTCTGCTTCAAAACTGACAGTTAGTGGTTGGGGATGGAAAAGGTGAATAAAACACAATACATTAAAAGATGTTGGCTTAATGACTGCTCCTGTTGAAAGCTGTACAATGCAATGGGAAAAGAGCTGTGGCACAAGCAGATTATCTCATGAGCTGAGACCTGCAGGAGTCCTAGTGAACACCCTATAGTACACAAAATAAAGTGCCCTGTATTTTCATTTCAATAATACAGTTATATTATTGATATCTCTATCATGTTTTGCATAAACGTAGGCTGGTGAGACTATGAAACCTAACAAAGTTAGGGTTTTCTTATTATTTAGAGGAAATCTATTTCGTATTCTACTACTCCAATATAGAAACCACCTCTCATGAGATTAGGAAAAAGGGATGTCATGGTCCTCTCAACTCTTGTGGCCATAACCTATGTCATAATCAATACCCACATTCCTATACCTCCAGTTATATATAATAACCTTAAAATATATGTACATATGTATGAATTCATATATTCATGTATCTATGTATATGTTTAAATTTATTTACCAAATATTTACATAGCTACATATATAATAATAAATTAATATTCCTGAATATCTTAAAGCATGATTTTAAAATTATAAACTTGAAGGAAATAGGATTATTATTTAAAACTCTCTTTAAATAAGTAAATTGATATTTTGTTCTTTCGTCTCCATGGTCAGTTATGTAATTAACAGTAATGGGCTCACTCACTCCCTCACTTGTGTGTTGTTATATTAATAGAAAGCAAAAGCTGTTTTATGTAATAAAATTGTGTAAACATTTCTCATGAGACCTATGCTCTCACAATTTCCTTTATTTATATATGCAAGGGAAAAAACAGGACAAAAGGTGAAAACCTGTTAACACTATGATAGAAACACTAGAAAATCTGATTTTTTCCCCTTATGAAAATATCTCATACAAAGCCTTTTGCACATTTGCTGAACGAGAAGTAAACCAAACTCTCTAAATTTAGACATCTGTGTTGTCCTGTATTGATTGTTTTCCTTGGTGCTAAGCAAACTTTAATTTAGCATAACCTCCAGCACACCTGCTTCTAATATGTAAAAATGCTAGGTATAAAATCACTTACTAAAAGACCTCTGCTTGGGGAAAAATAGCTACCACACATTCAGGATCCATGGAGAAAGAACACCAAAAGATGGCTACTATATTTCAAAGACCAAGTAGGCACTAAAACATTGGTTGTATCTTGTTCCAAACTAAATTCAGTGACATGTAACAAGAATTTTTACTCTTTATATATTTTCCAATTTGTCAGATGTTGTGTGTAGTATTGTGTCCTGCTTAAATAATTTGGATCTTATTGGCTGGAAATTACCCTCACATTTTATACTCAAGGAAAACATCCCTTTTTCAAAAGCCTTCATAATGGCACTTGTTGAAAGACTTGAAAAAGGATAGTACACTCCAAAATTAAGCCTTCAGTGAAGCAAATTTAGAAATACACAGAAAGAATTATATATTGATTTCTATTTTTAAGATTTATACAGTAATCTCTACTATTGGTTCATGACCTCTAATCACAATTACACTTGGTAACTAACACACACTCTTCCTCCTTGCTGAGTAATGACTGTTTTCCCCATCCTTTCCCTCCATGTCCACTTAGCCTGTCTTCTGATACTACCTCCAAATAATTCCTCCATCATCTCCATTCTTATCACCGTCCTATTTTCATTCCTCATCCAGACTTACTTATGGTAGATCTCGATCATGCTTACCTCTCTCAAATATTTTTTTAAAGTTCTCTGCTTCTCACCTTGATAGCAACATTGAATTCAGTTTGTTAAATTCAGTTTAAATCATTTGACTTCCATTAACAGCCCTGTGGTTTAGGTATCCATCTTTAATTGCCATCTCCCTACTTGCTTATTATTATATTATTATTTCTTTTTAAGAGTGAGCTCAGAAATAAACCTTCTCTGATCCTCACTTGAGTTTTAGTAAAATAGCCCTCCATTTACGGGAATACACAGGAGGGTCATTTGAATCACTGAATTGCAATTATTAGCTTGAGTGTCTGAGCTCTTTGAAAACATGGATTGTCCTTGATTCTTCTCAGCACCAAGAAAGTTTCTTGAATGAATGACTTTCACCGTTTCAGATTTTATAATACATATATTTTATATTAATCATTAATTAATTAATGAAATTCTTAGAAAAAATCTACCTACACTCAAAGGAAAAAAGTTACCCTTCAATATCTGAAAGGAAAGGCCGAACTGTTAATATATTACTTGTTATCTAAGAGAGTGCTGGGCTTGTATATAGCAGTCTTTCTTAACGCAGCAAAGAACTGATTTTATATAGGACTATTGAAGTTGAGGAGTTGGTGACCTTTTAGAGCAGAAGTGTTCCTGGAGTCAGCTGTTGCTGATAAGTTGAATTTTGTAAGTTTGGGCTTTCACTAAGTAGTGGGCTTTGAGTCGCATGTTTATGTGAAGTTGTCACATAGGTGACATAGGATTTAAAATCAGTAAAAAATTGATTCTGATGATTACCTCTTGTTATGGACCAAAGGCAACCAGACTTTTCCTCTCTTGAGTATATGACTGCTTTATTCTTACTATAAAAAAAGTCTTTTCTCACATCTTTGCACCTGTTTAAGTAAATAAAAATATGTGCTTTTAGCGTTCCATTAGAGGATATTCCTTCTTACCTCTTCACTATCATGAGTTCCCCATGACATCTAAGTGGACAGTAAGAATTCCATTTTGCTATGTATACTTCAAAGCAGCATCACTAAATTTTAGAAAATGTAAGTAATAATTTATTTACACCTAATTCAGGTTACCTTTCCCCTATTATATTAGGTTGGTACAAAAGTAATTGCCATTTTTGCAATTAATTTTAACATTTTAAATGGCAATTACTTTTCCACCATCCTAATATCTTTTACTTAGTGAGGCTTTATTGGTTCACTAAACTAACTATGCATACAAACTTAACTTCTTCTGTTGTTTAACCCAAAATGAACCTCTTTTTCCATGTGGCCCAAACTTTTTATTGGTCACCTAAAGTAGGACTTAATATCCCTCACTCCTATCTTTGTATTTTTATACATTCCATGACACATTTAACCTTTCCAGTAACGCATACTTTTCTCTTTTTTTCAAAATTCAACCAAAGATATGACTTTGTTGGGATTTCTTCTTAAACTATAGTAGATACACAAAAGATAAAGAAAAAGGAACCAAAGCATAGCACTACAGAAAATCATCAGATCACAAAGGAAGAGAGCAAGAAAGAACAAAAAGGGGAGGAAGAAGCTGCAAAATACCCAGAATATAATTAACAAATGGCAATAAGTCTAAATCTAACAATAATGAAAACATACTAAATTGTACAATCAGAAACATAGAGTGGCTTAGTAGATTAGAGAGAGAGAGAGAGAGAGAGAGAGAGAGAGAGAGAGAGAGAGAGAGAGAGACTTGACTGTACCCTATATGTGAAAGACTCACTTCAGCTTTAGGGATACACATAGACTGAAAGCTAAGGGATAAAAAAGATATTTCAGGCAAATGGAAACTAAAACAAAGGAGGGGTGACTATACTTATTTCATGCAGAAAGGACTATTATCTAAAAACTGTAACAAAAGACAAAAAGGTCATTATATAATGATAAAGCACCCAATTTGTCAAGAAGATACAACTACTATAAATATTTAAACATCAATTTAGAAAAGAAAAGTAAATAAAAGGCATCCAAATCAGAAAGGAAAAAGTAAAATGGTCTCTGTTTGCAGATGGCATGATATTATATAGGAAACCCTAAAGACTCCACCCAAAACCTGTTACAATAAACAAACTCAGTATAATTGTAGGACGCAAAATCAATGTATAAAAATCTGTTGCATTTCTACACAGTAACAACAAACTATCAGAAATAGAAATTAAGACAAGGATCCCATTTCCAATTGCAACAAAAACAATAAACTACTTAGAAATAAACTTTAATTAAGGAGGTGAAATATCTGTACACTGACAACTATAAAATATTAATGAAAAAAACTATAGAAAGTGAAAGTATATGGAACGATATTACAAATTCATGGATTGGAATGAGTAATATTGTTAAAATGTTCATACTACCCAAAATGATCTACAGATTCAAAGCAACCACTACCAAAATTTCAATGAAAAAGAAGAAAACACCTAAAATTTGAATGGAATCATAAAAGCCCCAAATAGTCAAAACAATCCTTTAAAAAAGAACAGGCTGGAGGCATCACACTTCCTGAATTCAAACTGGATTACAATGCTATCGTAATCAAAACAGTATGGTATTGAAATAAAAAGAAACATATAGATCAATGGAACAGAATAGAAACCACAGAAATACACATATGCATATATGGTCAATTAATTTTTCAACCAAGGCACCAGAAATATACAAGGGAAAAGATAATCTCTGTAGTGAAAGGTTTGGGGATAACTGAATAGACAAAGGTAAAAGCATGAAACTGAACCCTTATCTTACACTATGCATGCAAACTAACATAAAATGGATTAATGACTTCAACAGAAGATGTAAAACCATATATCTCCTAGAAGAAAACACAGGGAATAAGCTCTTTGACCTTGATCTTGGCAATTAATTATTTTTTTTAATTTGATACCAAAAGCAAAAAACAACAAAAGTAAAAGTAAACAAGTGGCACTACATCAAACTGAAAGATTTCTGTGCAAAGGAAACCATCAACAAAATGAGAAGACAACCTATGGAATGGGAGAAAAATATTTGCCAACTATGTATATCCAACAAAGTGTTATTATCCAAATTATACAAAGAACTCATCCAACTAAATAGAAAAGAGAAGGAGGAGGAGGAGGAGGAGGAGGAGGAGGAGGAGGAGGAGGAGGAGGAGGAGGAGGAGGAGAAGAAGAAGAAGAAGAAGAAGAAGAAGAAGAAGAAGAAGAAGAAGAAGAAGAAGAAGAAGAAGAAAGAGAAAAGAAAAGGAAGAGGAGGAGGAGGAGGAGGAGGAGGAGGAGGAGGAGGAGGAGAAAAAGAAGATACAATTTAAAAACAGGCAAAAGACCTGAAAAGACATTTTTCCAAGAAGATATACAGATACATGAAAAGGTACTCAGCATCACTGATCATCAGGGAAATGCAAATCAAAATCATAATGAGAGATTTAAGGTGGCAGACTAGATAAACATTATGCCTGTTTCCTTCCATGAACAAATTAAAATTATAACTAAATTATAGAAGAAAAAAGCTGGAGAGCTATCTGAAGTCCAGCTGAACAGAAATTTTATAACTAAGTATATAAATAAGAAGCCATGCTGAGACTTGTAGGAGGGGCAGAGAGGCAGAACCGGCTAACTCCAAACATCTGTGTGTCAGTTAAGAAGCAGGAGAGATATCTCACCCACAGAGGTTCCCCCCAAATAAACAATGGACCCCAGTACCTCCCTGACCTTGCCATCCCAAAGTTCTGGTGCCAGGAAGAGGAGCCCCGCATCTGGCTGTAAAACTGGTGGGGATTCCAACATCCAAGTGGGACAAGAAGCAGCAGCAAACCCAGGCATCCTCTTAAAGGGCTCATGCACAGACTTTCTCACTCCTAAGCACTCACCTTGGGCTCCAGTGGAGGGACAGTAACTTTCCAGGGGTGTCGGAGACCTGCAGGTGGTGGGGGAGGGGACAGACTGAGTTGTATGGCTTTACGAGAAGGGCTGGAGGACTGTAGGCATTTTCCCTGTGAGTGGTCCCTCTCCTGTGAAACCAGTGGGTTAGAGCCATCTTTCCTGTGTTGAGCCCTCCCCCTACACTTCATCCAAATCTAAACCTGATTGGTCTGGTGAGCTCTGCAGCTCTGTCCTGCTGACTCACTGAGACTTCACCCCACCCAACTCTCTCAACACCAGAAGCATTTTCTCCAAGAGTAGTGAGCCCACATTTCACTCTTTCTTGGAAACCTGTCAGAGTCCAACAAACCCTGGGTGAGCAATGACTAGAGTTAGTGTGCTCTGAGACTTGCTGAGTAGCTTAAGGCTCAGCACTGGCACCAACCAGGATTTACATTAACCTGGTAACCACAACTCTTCCCACTGTAGTGATTACCTGAGACCTTGCCTAACTCAACTCACATACCGCACAAGGCTTTATCAGTGGTTGAACTTTAAAGGATTGCACTTGTGGCAGCAGACCTTGGGATGTTATGACATTTTGCAGAGCTATCCCAGCCTTGCTCCTGGCGGCAGATGTCCTCAGTTTGCAGTGTGGATTCTGCCATGCACCTCCAGGGTTAACACAGGGAGCAAACAACTGAAGATCACTTTGTAGCTCTTACCAGGTAGTCCCCGGCCAGTCACAAGCAGTGGGTGGCCTGTACCTGCACCACAGCCCCTTGCAAGAGGTCCCAGAACGAACATACTTGGAGGTTGGCTTCAACCACAGTAGAGCACTGCCCAATTAGCCATACAAGAGGCACACACAAAGGGCAGAGTCACTAGGCACCAGAGCCTGCTAGGATGAATACAACTCAGTGTGATAAGCCTCCTTTATTGGCATAGTAGCCGATAAACTATGGATATGGCCAAACCACACAGATAATCAGCCTGAGGGTCAATCCTACCAACTTATATGCCAATAGCTACCAAGGATCAACTATAACAGGAAGCCACACAAAACCCACACAAGGAAAATTCCTAGAGCACCCAGAGCAGGTGACTAGAGAGATTGTGCCACTGGGCCCCACAGGGCATCTGCTACATAAGGCCACTTGGCCAAGACTGGAGGATGTAGCAGATATGCCTAATACATTAGAAAAAAAAAAAAAAAACACAGAGAGTCAGCCAAAGTGAGGAAACAAAGAAATACATCCCAAATGAAAGAACAGAAGAAAACTCCAAAAAAAGAACTAAGTGAAATGGAAGCAAGCAATCTACCAGATACAGAGTTTAAAACAATAGTTATAAGGATGCTCAAGGAACTTAGTGAGAACTTCAACAGAGAGATAACAAGTGCAAAAAAATGACACAGAAACCATAAAAAAAGAATCAGTCAGAAGTGAAGGATACAATAACTGAAATGAAGACTGCACTAGAAGGAATCATCAGCAGACTAGATGAAGCAGAGGATCAAATCGACGATTTGGGAGACAAAGTAGACGAAAATACTCAATTGGAGCAGCAAAAAGAAAAAAGAATCCAATGAATTGATGATGTTACTAGCTTAAGAGACCTCTGGGAAAACATGAAGCATAACAATATTTGCGTCATAGGGGTACTAGAAGGAGAAGAGAGAAAGCAAAGTATTGAGAAACTATTTGAAGAATTAATGACTGAAAACTTTCCTAACCTGGTGAAGGAAATAGACATACAAGTCCAGGAAGTGCAGAGAGTCCCAAACAAGATGAACCCAAACAGGCCCACACCAAGACACATAATTAGAATGCAAAGTTTAAGGACAAAGAGAGAATCCTAAAAGTAGCAAGAGAAAAGCAACTAGTAAATTATAAGGGAGTGCCCATAAGATTGTCAGCTGATCTCTCAACAGAAACTTTGCAGGCTAGACGGGATTGGCACAAAATATTCAACATGATGAAAACCAGGGACCTACAACCAAGATTGCTCTACCCAGAAAAGCTATCATTTAGAATCGAAGGACATATAAAGAGCTTCCCAGACAAGAAAAAGCTAAAAGAGTTCATCATCACCAAAGCAGTATTACAAGGAATGTTAGAGGAACTTCCTCAAGATGGGGGAAAAAAAATCAAAATTATAAATAATAAAATGGCAATAAATCCATATCTGTCAACAATTACTTTCAATGTAAATGAATGAAATGCTCCAACCAAAGACACAGAATGTCTGAATAGATACGAAAACAAGACCTACCTATACGCTGCCCATAAAAGACTCACTTCTGATGGAAAGACACACACAGATGAAGTGTAAAGAGATGAAAAGAGATATATCACAAAAATGGAAATTAAAGGAACAACAACAACAAAAAAAAAACCACCAAAAAACACGGGGATAACAAAACTTATACCACAAAAAATAGTTTAAAACAAAAGTTATAACAAGAGACAAAGAAGGACCCTGAAAGCCTACTTCAAGGGGACACATGCATCCACATGTTCATTGCAGCATTGTTTACAATGGCCAAGATGTGGAGGCAGCCTGGGTAAATGGATCAATAGTTAAAGAGGATGTGGTACATATATACAACAGAATATTGCTCGGCCATGAAAGGGAATGGGTTCTCCATCTGCAGCGACATGGATAGACCTGGAGGGTATTGTGCTTAGTGGAGCATGTCAGACAGACAAAACCAGATGCAATGTGATTCCATATATGTGTGGCATCTAAAGAACAACAGAAACAAGCAAAACAGAAACAAACTCATAGATACAGAGGATGTTTTGATGGTTGGCAGATTGGAGAGGGCTTGGGGATGAGTGAAAAAGCAGAAGGGATTAAGAAGCACAAATTGGTTGTTAAAAGTAGTCATGGGGATATAGGGTATAGCATAAGGAATATAGTCAATAATATTGTAATAGCTATGCATGGTGTCAAATGAATATTAGGTTTGTTGGAATGATAGATGGGAGGGCGTTGGAGGGCAGGATAAAAAGGGAAGGGATTAAGAAATACAAACTGATACTGGTTACAAAATAGCCATGGGGATGTAAAGTGAAGCATAGGGAATATAGTCAATAATATGGTAATAACTATGTATAGTGCCATGTGAGTACTGGACTAGTCATGGGGATCATTTCTTAAATTATACAACTGTTTAATCACTATGCTATATACCTGAAATCAATATAAAATAATACTGAGTGTCAAAAAATCATAATGAAATGTCATCTCATACCTTAGGATGTCTATTATCAAAGAGAAGACAAGAGTAACAAATGCTGGTGAGAATGTGGAGAAAAGGGAACCCTTGTATATTGTTGATGGCTATGTAAACTGGTACACCCACTATGAAAAATAGTATGGATTTCTTCAAGAAATTAAAAATAGAAATGGCATATGATCCAGTAATCCTACTTTTGGTTATATATCCAAAGGAAGTAAAAACAGGATGTCGAAAAGATGGTTCCATTCCCATGTCCATTTAAGTATTATTCACAACAGCCAATGTATGGAAAAAACCTGAATGTCTATCCATGAACGAGTGTATAAGAAAATTTGATATGTATACACAATGGAATATTATTCAGCCTTTAAAAAGAAGGGAATCCTGACATTTGCTAAAACATGAACGATTCTGGAAGGTTTTATGCTAAGTTAAATAAACTACACAGAGAAAGGCAAGTACTGCATGGTATCACTGACACTTAGAATCTTTGAAAAATAGCCAAACTCATATAAACAGAGAACAGAATGATATTTAGTCGGGGCTGGGAGATGGAGGGAACAGGGAGAGGTCGGTAAAAGCACACAAACTTTTAGTTATAAGATTAATAGGTCTGAGGACTAAATGTATAACATGGTGATTATAGTTGATAATAATGTGTTATATAACTGAAATTTGCTAAGAGAGCAGAACTTCAGTGTTCTCAACCCCAAAAAGGGTAAATATGTGAAGTGATGGCTGTATTAATTAACTTGATGGTGACAATCCTTTAACAATGTATACAGAAGTAAAATCCTCACACTGTACACTTGAAACATATTACGATCGTATTTATCAATTTAACCTTAATAAAGCCAAAAAAACCTTCAAGGTAAAATCTTCAAGATTTTACCTTAATAAAGCCAAAAAAATTTTCAAAATCTTTCAGGCAATTTTGAAAATAGATGCCTGCTTTGCTGCAATTTTTCATCTCTAGAAAAAGTGTGCATGAAAATTAATATTATCATTGAAACCGGAGTTTTTGTTTTCCTATCCCTAAACTAGGGTTGCAAGGTTTAACAGGCCTAACTTTATTGTGCAATCTCCTCTGTGTAAGGTTTGGTGGTTCTAACTTTATTTTTTGTGCTGCACAGACAAAGGAAAATGGCATAATGACATTGATACTGATTTCAAGAAAAAACTTAAAATAATTTTACAGATTTACCTATGGTACCATTTGATGAGTTAAAAAACATAAGCCCTTCATCTGTCACTAAAATGACTCTGAAATTAGTATGATCACATAATAAGTTCAAATAATGCTTCCCATCCTTATCAAAACACGACCGAGTGTGAAAAGCAAATTTGAAACAGGCTCAATATTTAATGTCTTTCAGAAGATGCCCAAAAAAGTGAATGGAAGCCTCAGTTTGTCCAAATTATTTTTCCACCAAAATACGACATAATCATCAATGCATAAAAGAGCGTCTTTTGCCCACAATTCCCACACATGCTGTGCCCTAAGGAGGCAGATGAAAAGGAAGAGAGTGAGAAGTCCCAGGTCTGTTAGTTCCCTCACTTTGAAAAGGCTCAAATCAAGAAAATGACATGTAGCTTCTTTTACAGTGGGATCAAAAGAAACCTACAGACAGCTGTGTTTTTGTGCACATGTATTTTTTTTTAAGCAAGTCTATAGTTAGAATTTTAGGTCTCAAAGACCAGATGTTAGTGATAATAGAAACTCCCACATGTACTTGAGAGGGAGAATGAAGAAAGAGAAAGGAGGTGCTTTACCAACTGAAAGGACGTTTACTTAAAAAAAAAAAAAATCACAAACCCTAACAGTAGAATATAACACAACAAATAATCATTTAAAAACATTAAAATCCACCAACCTCTTGCTTCCAAAAAAAACCATAGTCAGAGTCACAGATAAAAATGATATGAGGATATTAGCTATAATTTAAGCAGGTGAGTAGAATTGTTCCTGAACTTTGCTTTGGACTTATGAATAAAATGTAACAAACTTAGGTTTTGCTTGTTTATGTTTATTTATTTATTTATTTATTTATTTATTTATTTCCCCTAGGAAAGAGAGAAAAAAGATCTGTAAATATAAATTCAAATCTTCTATAGAAACTGGGAAGACAAAGAGAAAAAAACAGTACATATTTAAAGTTATGGGGTTACAAAGGGGAGACAGGACAGGTAAAAAATAAAATGGAAACAGAGTTTGGAAGGTGTGTGGGAGGGTCAAATCCCAGAAAAGGATCAAGGGTGAGAATAGCAACAGCTTTGATGTATAACCATGGATAGTTTTAAAATGGAAACAAAGGAATATTTAAAAGAAAAAAGAAAAAGAAAAAAAAAACAAAAACCTCTAACAGTATTTTCAGTCTCTATCTGAAAGATATTAAATGTATCTTTACTTAATTTGATCAGCAGTACAACTCAAAGAAAGAGAAAAGGTGTTCTAAAAAGCATTCCCATAAGATCTGATTACCATCAGATCCTTAGATCTTCACTTTCCCTTGTCCACATATAAAACCATCTGTGAAAGTACACCGTTGGCAGACTCAAAAATTGCCATTTAAAAATATTTCCAAAAATTATGATATTTTCATTTAAGGTCTGAACCCTGGATAATTATTCAACAAAAAATTACACCATTGTTTCACTTAGGAGCTCCAGGAAAAATATTACACTTCAAGGACTGCAAGGCACTGTACTTGGCTTCAAATGCATCATTAGCTTTGTTCCCTAAACCAACTTGCCATAATTCTCTGAGTTTTAGTTTGGGTATTTCTTAATTCACTGGAAGGTTACCTTATATGTCAAGCAAGGTTGTTGCAAAGAGTAAATTTTAAGAAAGAAAAAAATCTAGGACTATGCTTTGGAAGCAGAAACATTGTTATATTTTTATGTAGGCCACTTTTAAATTAACAGAGGAGAAAGGTCACTGATATTTGACACTCCTTTCTATGGTATTCAACACCAAGAACAATCTTAAGTAATAGAGGATGGATGGACAGTCAGATAGGGAGATAGGCAGTAGATAGATGATAAATACATAGACGATAGATAGATAGATAGATAGATAGATAGATAGATAGATAGATAGATAGATAGATAGATGATAGATAGATGATAGATAGATAGATAGATAGATAGATAGATAGATAGATAGAGATAGATAGATACAGATATTGATTAGATATATGCCATGTTATTCCCATATGTTGACTAGTATTTTACTGGGGAAACTGGGATTTAGGCAGACTCAAGAAACTTGTACAATGTCTCACTTTAATGACATAAAGTATTTGTCCCTAAAGCCTGTCTTTCCTTACTAGCATAGGAGTCAGAGTAGCTTAAAATAACATACATTTATTATTTCTTATGATTCTGTGATCATCTGGGTAGGTCTTCTAGCATGGGTTGGATCAACTGGAACATTGCTGGGTTTCAGCTGGCACACTGGGTCAGCTGAGATAGCTGGACATTCCACATGGTTCCGGGCAAGCCAGCCTGACCTTATTCACATGATAGCTGAAGAGTTCCACAGAGATGCACCCTCTAGTACACAAGTGACTTTCAAGGGTCTCTTTGTGTCATATTCACTAATGTCTCAATAACCAAATAAGGTATATGGTCAAAATCAGATTCAAGGGCAGAGAAATATACTCTGTCTCTTGATGGGAGAAGTGACAAATTAATGGACATATAGGAATGGGAGATTTTATGGTCAATTTTTGAAATCTACCAGACTGTGTCATTTATAATACCATAGAAACCATTTACTATTTGTATGCATATATGGATATTGCACATTTATCTTTACATTATGCCTTTCTTTTTTAAAAGTTTTTTTAAATAAAATATGGCTAACATACAATATTATATTAGTTTCAGATGTACTAGTTATTCAACCTTTATGTACCTAAAGAAGTGATCACCATGATAAGTCCACCAACCATCTGGCACTGTACCATGCTATCACAATATCATTGTAATGCAGGGACTCAGTTCCCGCTCCCCACACAAGAACACAGGATATGGAGAGGTCAAAAAGGAACACCCACGGAGCCATAGGTAGGAGAGTCATACCACAAAATTCTCGCTGGCAGCTGGGTTGGAGACACAGGAAGCAAGCTCCACACAATACACAATCCACCGTCTGCTTTTCTGCCAACCAACCAACCCCGCTTGCTAGCTGTAATCAGCGCTTGCTAGCTTAGCCACAGCAGTTATATCAGTGGCCAATGGCTAACTAGTTACAGCTGATGGCTGTCTACTACCCTAGCCAGCACCCTTTCATGGGAGGTCAAGAGCCTAGAAACTGCTCCCTGGGACTCTGTCCCCACAATCATTGACTATATCCTCTATGTTGTACATTACATCCCCATGACTTGTTTTATACCTTGAACTTTGAATCTCTTATACCCCTTTATCTCCCCCTCCCCCACCCCGCTTTAATTTTTCAACTACAGTTGACATTCAATATTATTTTATATTACTTTCAGGCGTACAGGGAGTCAGCAGAATAGCAGCGCTCACCAGGCCAATCAGATTCAGACTTAGCCAGAGGGGGTGGGCTTAACCCAGGAAAGATGGTGCCCTACTGCTGGCTGCATGGAAGGTGAAACCCTCACTGAGAGAATGCTGACTGTCCTCCAGTCCTCCCCAGATGCCACTCACCTCAGTCCCCCCCTCCAAATGTCTTCAAGTTTCACCAAGTCATTGTCCCTCCGCTGGAGCCCCTTACTTGCCTGCGAACAAGTAAGCCTGTGCACAGTACGTTTAAGAGGACACTTGGGTTTCCGGCAGTCTTCCATCCCACCCAAATGATTGGAATACCTCACTGTTTTTCACAGCCAGATGTTGTGGTCGGCCTCTTCCGGAACCAGTACTGCAGGTAAGGAGCCTGGTGTGGGGGGCTGGGGTCCCTCGCTCCTTCTGAGGGAACCAAAGTGGCTGAAATATCCCTCCTGGTTCTCAACTGCCACATGCAGGTGTGGGGCTTCTTCCGTATCTCCACCTCTCCTACCAGTCTCGCCGGGGCTTCTTTATATTTTTAGTTATAGGACTTCTGTTTGGCTAGACTTCATATGGTTCTCCAGGTTGATTGTTCTATAATTTAGTTGTAATTTTAATGTGTTCACAGAAGAATACAAGCACAGTGTTTATCTACTCCACCATCTTGGATCTCTGCCATCATTTGTTTTTCAAATAGTTTTTTTTATTCCTTGCTCTCTCTCTTCTCTTTCTGGTACTCCATGATACAATGTTGGTAAGCTTAATATTGTCCCAGAGGTCCCTTAAACTGTCCTCTTTTTTTTTTTGGTTTTTTTTTTGTTTGTTTGTTTTTTGTTTTTTTGCTGTTCTGTTTGGGTGTTTTGTGCTACCTGATCTTCTAAATCACTGATTTGACCTCCTGATTCATCTAATCTGCTGTTGATTCAGTGTAATATATTCTTTCTTTCAGTTATTTCAGTCTGTATTTATGACTGGTTCTTTTTATGTTTTCTATCTCCATTTTTATGTTTCCTATCTCTTTGTTGAAGTTCTCCCTGAGATCATTGAGCATCCTTATAATCGAAAGTGTTTGGAACTCTGTGTCTGGTAGATTGCTTGTCTCCATTTTGCTGAGTTGTTTTTCTGGAGTTTGTTCTGTTCTTTTATTTAGGACATGATTCTTTGTTTCCCCATTTTGACTACCTCCCTGTGTTTGCTTCTATATGTTAGGTAGGGCTGCTCTGTCTCCCAGTCTAAGTAGAGTGGCCTTATGTAGTAGTTGTGCTGTGGAGCTGTGGCACAGTCTCCCTGGTCACCAAAGCTGAGTGCTCCCGGTGTGTCCCTTGCATGGGTTATGTTTGTCCACCAGTTGTAGTTGACCCTGGTTGCTATTTGCACATTTGTGGGCAGGGCTGATCCTTGGGCTCCTTATTTGTGAGGACTGTCCATGACTACAGTCAAGGAGCTGTTGTGGAGGGGCTGACCCTATGGAGCACGATTCCTTTAGCAGGGCTCAAGTGTGTGCCCAGTCTACCCTTTGGGTGTGTCATCCTTGGAGGCAGCCAGGTGATGCTCCAGTTTAGTTCCAAGCTGGCAAGTAGGTGTGCCAGCCCCAGGGCCACCTTGGAGGGGATCCACTGAAGACATAGTACAACTACAGCCTGTGCCCTGCCCAGGATCACCTTGCATGAGCCACAGAGCAATCTATAGATAGCTACTGGTCACTCTGCACTTGGAGATGCCTTAAGCAGGCAAGCTACAAATGAAGGCCAGCTGCTGCCTTTGAAGTGCCGGGCTTAGGGCTGCTCAGCCAGAGGTATGGAACACAGTGAAGCCAAATGCTGCTTGTTTGGGTTTTGTAAACTTTGAGAAACTTTAGGAACGTCTGTAGCATGAACCAAAGCAGGCGGTTTGTGTGAAAAAGCCACTGGAAAGGGTTTGGGTATGCCTGAAAGCTGGATGGGGTGAGGTGTCCAAATCACCTTGGTGAGACCAATAATGAGCCAATGAATGGTGTTAGCCAGCTTGATGGAGACTCAGATATGATGGCTGTCTGCTTCTGAATGTTGGGAAGGAGGAGGGCTCAACTACAACAACAAAATGGCTTCTTCCAGCTCCTCTGTTCAGGAGAAAGCTGCCCATCCAGCCCTCACCCTGTAACCAGACAACTCAGTTCCTCCCTATATGTCCCTATTGCCTTTCGAGCTACTGCCCCAGCACTAGAGCTCAGAGCAAGCAAGTACATCAGCAATAAGTTTGTGAGCAGGCCCTCTGAGAGGATCACCTAGGAGTCCAGCTGCCCTCCATTCAAGTCAGCCACAATCCCCTCGGGTTTTCACAATCAGAAATTATGGGGACTTCTCTTCCTACTCTGGAACCCTGAGCTGAGGAGCCTGGTGTGGCACTGGGACCCCTCACACTTCCAGGGGTGACCTTTATAGCCAAGAAAACACTCCCCATTTGTAATGGTCAAACACAGGTGTGGGACCAGCCCGTTCCACATCTCTGTCCCTCCTATCAGTCTTCAGGTGAAAACCTCCATATATCCTTTAGTTGTAGGGCTACAGTTCAGCAAGACTTCAGGCGATTCTCAATGATGGTTGCTTTGTACTTTAGTTGTAATGTTGATGTTGTCATGAGAAAAGGTAAGCACAGTGTTTACCTACTTTGGCATCTTGACCAGAAATCTCATACATTATGCCTTTCTATGTGTATTTTCCTTAGGGGGCTTAAGGAGCAATAAAAGGAAAACATTTCTGATGTCTTATCTTTACTGAAATAAAGAAAAAAAGCCATTAAGGAAACTAAAACTAAAGTTTTATGCATAGCACTTGATATGTCCCTGCAAATGTATATATGTCTACTTGGTTATGTCATTTTTTTGGCCCCCCAGAGAACTGGCCCACACACTGCTTTAATTTTGAATTATAGATAACATTTTTAAAATGTAGAAAGTACATATAAAAATCTAGATTTCTGACTTTATTTGAAATATTGGAAGATCAGAAAATATTGAGATTGTTTGGCCACATGACAACAATTCACTGAAGTTGAGGGTTATTTGTTTTTTGTTTTTTTTTTTTTAACGTGGTGGGGGGAAGGTGCTCCAGTTTATTAGCTTCTGCAAGCATTGCCTTGTATTTATTTCCCTCCTCACACTGAGACTGAAGGCTTTAGAAATGATGACTAGAGATCATTTTAAAATGTGTTTTCTAACCTCAGTGATCCTTGCTATAATTATCATCAAGACCAAAAGCCCCTTACCCCTGACTTAAGAAATATTACTATATGGTTAGTAATTAACATCATTAACATCTCTGGAACTTGGCATCATCAAATAATTAAACGTAAGGTTTTGTTCTCTTGTGAATTTAGTAAATTGCATATAATAACATGTGTGTGTTTGTGTGTGTCCACCACTTGGGGGGGAAATCAACAAAAAACAAAGTCACTTCATGGAGAGGCAGGAGATGAGAACTTCAAATAAGTTTTATCGCTAAATGTCAAATCTGAGCAAATCACTTAACACCAACCTATTTCCCCACCAGTTAAATAGGAATAATAAAAAAGACTTAATAACCTTCCATGGATGCCTTCAGTCTTAAAAAAAAAAAAAATTGACAGATGGAATGCACATATTTTTCTTGGGGGAGGAAAAGGGCGGGGAGCTGGGAATCTTAAAAGTGTTCCTCAGATTCTGCTAGGTTTAGTCATGCTATTTGGATCTAATAGCAGAATCAACACTAAGAATCTTAACCAGTATCTTGGCTTGTCAAACCTGTGCTAAGCAAAATATTCAGGCTTATCTGATTGCACCCAGACTCAGGTGCACAGGTACCAAATTGCCAGACAGGATCAAAGGGATTTTTTTCCTCTTTTTTAGGCATAGTGCCATATACTTACCCAGACAATTTCCTACCCCACCCCACTTTTTTTTTCTTTTCTTTTTTTTTTTTTTTTTTTCAGCTCTACTGTTTACTGTCTCGGTACTACAGAAAGATGGCAACATTCTAAGCCTAAAGCCTAAATGTATATGAGCTCATCCTCTAAGTCTATCTCCGGGAAAACTAGATCTTTTTGAACAATGTGTTCCTTCCATCTGAAACGAGCCTTTTAAATATAATACATACTGTGTTGAGTCCTAGAACTTGAGTATCTTTACATGATGATGGTACCACAGGTTCTTTGGCCCTTTAGAGCATTCAGTGTTTAAATGGACATTAAAATCAAACTGAAGGAAGCAAATTTTACTTTCTAGAGCTAACTTTTTGATCTGGTATTGGGTTCACAAGGCTGTAGTGGATTGAGAATGGTCACAAATTATTTGCTACTTATTATTTGAAAGGTCCGTCCTATGCCTCTTCCCCTTGAATTTCTGCTGGTGCAATGATTGGCTTTGACCAATCCCTGGGAAATGGGAAATGGCTAACAGAATGGGGTTTGGACCATACAGAAGTAAAGTTATGTAACTTGAAGGACTGAGCCTTAAGCGATCTGAAGTGTCTGCTTCTCATTCCTCTTGAAATGCTCCTTCCTGAAACGCAGCCACTACGCTGTGAAGAAGCCTAAGTAGCCACATTGAGAGGGCCATGAGAAGGGCAACAGAGTTCAGACACAACTCTCAGCCAGTAGCCAGCACCATAAGTTAGGTGCATGAGTGAGGCCATCTTGGATCTCCCAGCAGTCCTTGCACCCAACGGATACCAGGTGAAGCACATGATCTGCCAAGCTGCACTCTGCCCACGTTCCTGACCTGCCTTATCATGAACAAATAAAATCATTGCTGCTTTTGGCCACTTAGTTCAGGAGTAGCTTCTTATACAGCAGCTGAAATATTCTGCAAAACATTTTATTGAGACTGGCTGGGAAACTGGTTACAAGCGGCTTATTCTCATTTCTACAAATGTGATAGTGATTAAGTTTTATGTTTCATCCTGATGGATGACCACAAAGTGGGTGACCTTCACATCATATTCTGTATTAAATTTAAGAATCTGACAACATTCGTCCAAGGAATTCTTTAGTTATGAAGAATATTTGCTTTTATTTACTCAGTCTTTGAAAAAGGCGTTTCTTTGTTCTCCTGTGAACTCGTTTGTTTTAAGGAGAGGCTGTGTGGGGGACGAGGAGGGGTCAGCTCATTCATTTCCAAAGAGTAGCTCACTTTCAATGGTCCTCTTGGGATCCAGCTGCAGTAACATGTCTGGGACAAGCAAGTCAGAAATGAGCAGTCCTGTTTTCTTATACATATTCTTTTGGCAGCACTTAGTGAAACAAAGAACCTTATTAGTATCTCCTGTCTGACATGTGTAAGCCCACTGAAAGGAATTCAGAACCCAGTAAAGGTGTGCAACAGCTCTGCAAACTCACGCATTCGTTACTTGCAGCCAGCAAATGAATCATGGAATTATATTTCCTTTTATATGATCATTTCAATTGAGAAAAAAACACACAGGAGGTACAGGCAGAAATTCAGGATGCAACTTTTTTTTTTTTTTCAAAATGTAGTATTTCCAGCCTACGTTAGGGCATCTGTGTTCACCAACTCAAAGCATAACTTGGCAGTGAACACAAATATGTTCACATAAGCAGACGAAGCTACAAGCACCAACAGGCTGATTTAAAAGCAGCATTTTCAGTTAATGGGTGTATTTGGCATAATGTTGACATCTACATTGTAGTGGAAACTATGGCTTTGAAATTGCTTAGCGTCCCTACTGCTGTAGATTGTCTGACTCTGCAAAATCCTCAGTGACAATATACTCTCAAAATAGGTTTCAGGTATTAACCAGGCTTTGTAAATAATGAAAAGTAGAATCACCTTATAAACCAGAAGCCTGAGGCACAAGCAGACACTTGACAAATTGAGTTGACGGTCAAGCCAAAGTGCAAACTCAGGGTGCTCATAGCAATTCAGATTCTTCTATGAGATCTCAAACATTGCTCCCCACTAATTTCCAATTCGAAATTGTGCAATTATTGGTTGATGATGATAAATAACTTTCTTATTTCTTTCTTCTCCCAAGTAATAAGCCACTTTATCCTCTCCACCCTATGGACTGAAATTCTGTAACTTCCATCATCAACAAAACTGGAGTTAAAATTGGGGTATAATTAGTCTTGAGTAATACTTTAATTATAAAGTAAAATGTGACATCCAAGAAGAGAAAGAAAAGCTCTGCTGAGTTTTTTTCTTTCTTATGTTTTTAATTTGTTAATAATGAATTAAGCAAAATCTTATTTAAATCCCCATAGCGTTTCATTGTGTAGCTTAGGGATGCTTTAGCTTTGGAGTCTGTAATACCACATAACTTTTCTGAGCGTTTACTATGCACGATTGCTTTACGTGCTTCCCACCCCTCCCCCCATTAATTCCTAATGAGAATACTCTTAGAAATTATATCTGTCTTTGCTTATATTTGAAGAAACTGAAGCTTAGCAAGTTCGAGTAGTTTTGCTAAGTTGCTGTCAGTAAATAACAGAGTTGAGATTTGAACCCAGACCTCAATGACACCAGGCTTGCTGTTGTCAGCCCTGTGTTTACTGCCTTCCTATCGCAGGTACTGATACACAAACCACCCAGCTTTGCCAGGTTCAGTCAGTGAGTGAAAGCATTGTTATTTTCCACCTCAGTTAAAAAGAAAGGATCACTGGTTAATTAAGAAACCTTGATGATATCTGGTCACGAGTGATTCTACAGAGAATCCTAAATTCATTGACAGCAGGATGCTGAGTAATTTGAAGATATTAGCCTTTGGAAGTACAATTTCAGTAAATATTGCAGGAACAGAGTATGCACAAATATATTTTCTGTGTCATTTCATGAGGTCATATGGAAATGCCACGTGATGGAAGGGTGGAAGCATGCTGTTGGAACTCCCACAGACACTGTCTTCAGGTCTTATCATGCTGTTATGGACATCATTACAATAAGCTGGCATGTGGCTCTGGGTGGTGCTGCCCTTCTTATCCCTAGAGCTGAAAACCAATTCTGTGTTTGACATCATCCTTATTTTAAGCTTGGATATTTTCAGAACGATGGGATTAATCTGGAGAAAATTCAAATGGGCATGTCAGGAATCCTAGAATCCTGAGGCACTTGAAAGGAAGAAAATAGAGCAACTTGGTCAAATCTGACTGGCGTGTGTGTGTGTGTGTGTGTGTGTGTGTGTGTGTGTGTGTCAAGTGGAATGCTTGTCCTTATTTGCCCCTTTAATTGCATCTCATCAGCAACATGAACTGTTGTTCATCAGTCCCTTTTTATTGTCATTGCCTAGAAGTAGAGCATCCAGCTGGCAATTTCTAGCATTTGTTTATAACTAAAGTTATATTACTCTTTGATGAGAAACAAAAAGAAAAAAAGAATGGCATGTGTATGGGAAACTAAAAACTGAGTGGAAAGGATATTCATTTTGGTAACAGAATATAGCACAGTTCTTAATGAGTCAAGGTAAAAATACTCAAATGCTTAGTTAAAAGTATATAATAGTATATTTTGCGTACTATTATGTATACTATTTCCTATGCTGCACATGATTTTAGTGTATTCTCAACATTAAGACACACTGATGTACCTCTATATAATCTAAATATCACTGAAACATTTAATCTCTGTACCCACAACCACCTTTATCCTGGAGCAACACACAAACAAACTTTCCATCAGTGAGCACCAGCCCTTGGTCAAATGGTTTTATTTGGGGCAATCTTCAGTTGTAGGGCTTGCTACGTGCATTTCCCAATGCTACATTTGCCTTTGCTTTAGACAAAGTTCAGTTGTATAATTGTTGAGGTACTTGGTTGCTCACTGCTTGAGGTACTGGTTAAAGCACTGAAGATCCAAAATGTCAACCTTCAGATAAACTAGTAACTCATGAAGTGAAGAAAAAATACACAGAACTTTGCACAGTGCCTGACACAAAATAAGAATTCCAAAGTCACTGTAGAGAATAGATGGATTTAAAAATGAACTAGTAGAGGGGGCGGCCCATTAGCTCAGTTGGTTAGAGCGCAGCGCTAACAAGGTTGCTGGTTCGATCCCCGCATGGGCCACTGTGAGCTGCGCCCTCCACAACTAGATTGAAACAACTGTTTGACTTGGAGCTGATGGGTCTGGAAAAACACAAATAAATAAAAGTTTAAAAAACAAATTAAAAAAAAGAAAAAAAAGATGGATGAATGAGCAGAAACTGTCCTCGTTCTTCTCTGATGCAGAAAAGGGATGGAAGTCGGAACGAGTAGCAATGAACGCTTTCATAAACTGCAAATCTGGAAGAACAGAGAGGCAGCTTGACAAAGGTGGAAATGGTTGAGAAGATAAAGTATGACAGGGAGTCCTTAGGCCCTTGTTTTTCAACAATCTGACTACTTAATGTTCCAAAGAATATAGACTATCTCTAATAATGGTGTGTTTAGTGATAACTCAAATAAGTGTCTGTGAAATGATAAGCGGGATTTTCTGTTCAAATGATTTTCACCAACTTAAAAAGATAATAAAGAAGTAAGTAGCCCCGTGCTTTAATGCCACAGGTTATCAAATATTTGTTTTTACAGTTTTACTAATTTCTATGAGCTCATTTATATTTTTTTCTCAGCTGACTGTAAAGTAACACAGTGAGATAAGCTGGACCAACATATATATCCTGTAATGTGGTTGAGGAAATTAAAGGTCAAGGACTTTGGAAATAATAGGTTGTGTTAGATTGTAGCAACAGGGAAAATATGAGTGGTACTCTATTACTGATTAGTAGGATAACAGTTGATGGAGGATAAATTAGCCCTTAGAAGTGCCTGAGGATATTTTGTACACAAGAGATTTTTGCAATTGGATGTTGAGAGCCTCAATGGTAAAATAAAATAAATGATGACAAGTTGGATCTGAACTTCAAGGTATTCGTTCCAAATAATTCATCAGTTGAGAATGAAACAAAATACAAATGTTTGTCTTACTTAAAATGTATGTCAGATCTTGCAATTCCCCTAGTCAAAAACTATACTGTTTTCCCAACTCAATCAGAGTAAAAGTGAATGTTCTAAAAATTGGCTGCTTCTTGCCCTCTGACCTCCTCTTCTGTTCTCTATTTTTGTGAGTGCTGTGATGCTCACTTTTATGTGTCAACTTGACTGGGCTAAGGGATGTCCAGATAGCAGGTGAATATATTTCTGGGTACCTCTGTGAAGGTATTTCTGGACGAGATTAGCATTTGATTCAGTAGACTAAGTGAAGCAGATCAGCCCTCACCTATGTGGGTGGGCATTATCCAATCTGTTGAGGGCCCAAATACAGCCAAAAGGGGAGGAAGGGTGAAGTTTTTCTTCTTTTCTCTCCTTGAGCTGGGACATCCATCTTTTCCTGCCCTTGAACATCAGCACTCCTGGGCCTTTGGCTCTGGGATTTGTACCAGTGATTCCCTGGTTCTCAGACCTTAGACTGAACGACACCAGCAGCTTTCCTGGTTGTCAAGTTTGCAGACAGCAGGTCATGGTATCTCTCAGCCTCCATAACCCCATGAGTTAATTCCTATGGTAAATCTCCTCATACATATCTGTAAGTGTGTGTGTGTGTGTGTGTGTGTGTGTGTGTGTTTGTGTGTGTGTATACAAATATAAATGAGCTCATAGAAATAAGTAAAACTGTAAAAACAAATATTTGCTTATGGTGTGTTTGTGTGTTTGCGTATGTGTGTATATATACAGTGCCCAAAAATATATACACATTTAAGAAAGGAGAAAACTGTATTAAAATTGTCATACAATGAGAGAGGAGAAAAATGGCGGCGTGAGGTGAGCCTCTGTAACGCTCCCCTGGAATTTACAACGAATCAGACAACAATAACTCCACAAAGGACTCCTTGCACAGCAGACAGGGAAGACGAAGAGGCCAACTACTGAATTCACCTCCAGGTGGGTGAATCGCGCGAGCGGGGGAGGAGGGAGAGGAGAAGTGCGGAGACGGAGCCGCGCGGGCGCAGGACACAGACCTAGCTCAGTGCTCGGAGCCCGCTGCATCCCGGAACTACCGCCGCTGCAGGAGAGGGAAGGACTCGGACTGCTAGGGCTCCGCTTACGGTCCACAGGGCTGAGGGGGCAGCATACAAAACCGCTGAACCCAACGCTCGCTCACGGCAGACCTCGGAGCAAAGACTGAGGGAAGAGGGCTGAAATCGGTGGTTTAAGCCCTCACTGCCGAGCGGAGAACGGAAGCCTTAGGCACGGAGACTAGCCGCCCTCTCCCTACCCTCCCAGAGCTCGCCCCGCCCCCACCTGCCCGGTGCTAGAAGCTATAAAGTAGCAGTGTCGGATCAAAGGACAGAATATTTGCTGCTCTGAGAACTGTGGACCACAGACACAGATTCGCAGCTCAACTAGTTCCGGCAAAGGGGAGGGAGCTGTGGAAGCAGGACTGGCTGTGGTGGTGGTCGCCGCCATTGCTCTGGGCCACCTCTCACAACTCACCCCGCCCCTGGCCCCACCTATCTGGGCGGATCCCTGCAGGAGTAAACAGAACTGCTGAAACAAACAGGCTCTGAATCTGATGCAGAAAGAGCTTTGGAACTCCAAAAGCTCTTCGCATACCTATCAACCTGTTGCAGAAGCCACTCCTGTAGATGTCTAGGAAGAGAAATAGTAAATCAGTGATTGCCATGAATAACCAAGGCAACAAGATAGCTCAGAAAGAAAGTGAAAAGTCTCCAGAAAAGGAACTTAGAGACATGGACCTTTGTGATTTAAATGACAGAGAATTCAAGATAGCAATTCTGAAAAAACTGAACGAGATGCAAGAAAACACAGAAAGGCAGTTTAATGAACTCAGAAACACAATCAAAGAACACCATGAGCATTTTACAAAAGAGATTGAAATCTTGAAAAAGAACCAAATAGAATTTCTGGAGATTAAGAACTCAATAGAAGAAATTAACAATAAAATATCCAGCTTAGGTAGTAGAGTTGACCAGATGGAGGAAAGAATCAGTGACATCGAAGATAGGAACCTGGAATTTACACAGAGGGAAGAAGAAAGAGACTTGAGACTTAAAAGAAATGAAAGAACTCTACAAGAACTTTCTGACTCCATCAGAAAGAGCAATATAAGAATAATGGACATACCAGAAGGAGAAGAAAGAGGGAAGGGAACAGAGAATATATTCAAACAAATCGTCGATGAGAACTTCCCAAACTTGTGGACAGAACTGGATCCTCGAATCCAAGAAGCAAATAGAACACCTAATTACCTCAATCCCAACAGGCCTTCACCAAGGCACATTGTATTGAAGCTGTCTAAAATCAATGACAAAGAAAGAATCCTCAAGGCAGCCAGGGAAAAGAAGACGGTAACTTACAAAGGAAAGCCCATTAGATTATCATCAGATTTTTCAGCAGAAACTCTACAAGCTAGGAGGGAATGGAACCAAATATTCAAACTATTGAAAGAGAGAAATCATGAGCCAAGAATAATATATCCAGCAAAGATCTCCTTTAGATATGAAGGAGGAATAAAGACCTTTCCAGACATCCAGAAGCTGAGGGAATTTTCTAATACACGACCTGCACTACAAGAAATACTAAAGGAGGCTATTAGACCACCATCAACAGGGACAACTTGTGGCAACCGAAACATAAAAAGGGGGAGTGTAAAGGCCTGAACTGGAATATGGGAATAGAGAAAGTAAGCGTACTGAAGAAACTGGAATACTCTAAATATCAAACTTTCTTTTACATAAACTCAAGGGTAACCACTCAAAAAACATCCAAATCTGAAATATATACTGTAATAAAAGAAGAAACAGAGGGAAACATCATAGAATACCACCACACAGAAATAACAGACAACAACAAAAAGGCAAAGAAACAATGGAGACACAGCCTTACCAGAAAACTAAAGACAGAATGACAGGAAATCCTCACATATCAATAATCACCCTAAATGTAAATGGACTGAACTCACCAATAAAGAGTCACAGAGTAGCAGATTGGATCAAAAAACTAAACCCAACCATATGCTGCCTACAAGAGACACATCTCAGCTACAAGGACAAGCATAGACTCAAAGTGAAAGGGTGGAAATTGACACTCCAAGCAAATGGTACCCAGAGAAAATCAGGTGTAGCCATAATGATTTCCGATGAAACAGACTTCAGGGTGAAAAAGATAACAAGAGACAAAGATGGACATTTCATAATGGTAAAGGGGACTATACAACAAGAAGACATAACAGTCATCAATATTTATGCCCCCAATCAGGGAGCACCGAAATATACCAAGCAACTACTAACAGAACTAAAGGGAGAAATTGACCAAAACACAATTATACTAGGGGACTTAAATACATCATTGACAGCTATGGATAGATCATCCAAACAGAAGATAAATAATGAAATCGCAGCCCTAAATGACACATTAGATGAATTGGACATAATTGACATATATAGAGCACTTCATCCTAAAACATCAGACTATACATTCTTTTCTAGTGTACATGGAACATTCTCAAGGATAGACCATATATTGGGACACAAAATCAGCCTCAGCAAATTTAAGAAGATTGAAATCATACCAAGCATATTCTCTGATCACAAAGCTTTGAAATTGGATATCAACTGCAAAAAGAAAGCAGGAAAAAACACAAATACATGGAGATTAAACAACATACTTTTAAAGAACGACTGGGTCAAAGAAGAAATTAGAGGAGAGCTCAAAAGATACATAGAAACAAATGACAATGAAAATACATCCTACCAAAATTTTTGGGATGCCGCGAAAGCAGTTTTAAGAGGGAAATTTATATCATTACAGGCCTATCTCAAGAAACAAGAAAAATCCCAAATAAATAATCTCATGTTACACCTTAAAAAACTAGAAAAAGAAGAACAAGCGAAACCCAAGGTCAGCAGAAGAAAGGAAATAACAAAAATCAGAGCAGAACTAAATGAAATAGAGAACAAAAAGACAATAGAAAAAATTAATGTGACAAAAAGCTGGTTCTTTGAAAAGATTAACAAAATCGACAAACCCTTGGCTAGACTCACTAAGATAAAAAGAGAGAAGACACTAATTAACAAAATCAGAAATGAAAAAGGGGAAGTTATCACGGACACCACAGAAATACAAAGGATTATCCAAGAATACTATGAAGGACAATATGCCACCAAATTTAATAACTTAGAAGAAATGGACAAGTTCTTAGAAACATATAGCCTTCCAAGGCTGAATCAGGAAGAACTGGAAAATCTTAACAGGCCGATCACCAGTAACGAAATTGAATCAGTCATCAAAAACCTTCCCAAAATCAAAAGTCCTGGACCAGATGGCTTCACCAGTGAATTCTACCAAACCTTCAAAGAGGATCTAATACCAATCCTGCTCAAACTCTTCCAAAAAATTGAAGAACAGTCAGTACTCCCTAACTCATTTTATGAGGCCAACATTACCCTGATACCAAAACCTGGTAAGGACAACACAAAAAAAGAAAACTACAGACCTATATCTCTGATGAATACAGATGCTAAAATCCTAAACAAAATTCTAGCAAATCGAATACAACAATGCATTAAAAAGATTATTCATCACGACCAAGTGGGGTTCATCCCCGGGGCACAAGGATGGTTCAACATTCGCAAATCCATCAATGTGATACATCACATAAACAAAATAAAGGACAAAAATCATATGATTCTATCAATTGATGCAGAAAAAGCATTTGGTAAGATACAACATCCATTTATGATTAAAACACTTACTAAAATTGGTATAGAAGGAAAATACCTCAACATAATAAAGGCCATATACGACAAGCCCTCAGCTAATCTCATAATTAATGGTGAAAAGCTGAAGCCCTTTGCTCTACGTTCAGGAACACGACAAGGTTGTCCCCTATCACCTCTGCTTTTCAACATAGTGTTGGAAGTCCTCGCCAGAGCTATCAGGCAAGAGAAAGAAATAAAAGGCATCCAAATTGGGAATGAAGAAGTTAAATTGTCACTCTTTGCAGATGACATGATGCTATATATAGAAAACCCTAAAGACTCCACCAAAAAGCTATTAGAAACAATCAATGAATACAGTAAAGTTGCTGGCTACAAAATCAACGTACAAAAGTCCATTGCTTTCCTATATACCAACAATGAAATCTCAGAAAAAGAGATAGAAAAAACAATTCCCTTTGCAATTGCAGCAAAAAGAATAAAATACCTAGGAATAAACTTAACCAAGGATGTGAAGGATTTATATGCTGAAAACTATAAGACATTTTTGAAAGAAATTGAAGAAGACACAAAGAAATGGAAAGACATTCCGTGCTCATGGATTGGAAGAATCAACATAGTTAAAATGGCCATATTACCCAAAGCCATATACAGATTTAATGCAATCCCCATTAAAATCCCAATGGCATTTTTTAAAGAAATAGAACAAAAAATCATCAGATTTGTTTGGAACCACAAAAGACCCCGAATAGCCAAAGCAATATTAAAAAAAAAGAACAATACTGGAGGTATCACACTCCCTGATTTTTCCTTGTACTACAGGGCTACAATAATCAAAACAGCTTGGTATTGGCGGAAAAACAGACACATAGACCAATGGAATAGAATTGAGAACCCAGAAATAAAACCACATAAATATGGACAGATAATTTTTGACAAAGAAGCTAAAAACATACAATGGAGGAAAGACAGCCTCTTCAATAAATGGTGCTGGCAGAATTGGATAGCTACGTGCAAAAGAATGAAACTGGACTGCTATCTGTCACCATGTACCAAAATTAATTCAAAATGGATCAAAGACTTAAGCATAAGACCTGACAAAATAAACTGCATTGAAGAAAACATAGGTACTAAACTTATGGACCTTGGGTTCAAAGAGCATTTTATGAATTTGACTCCAAAGGCAATGGAAGTAAAAACTAAAATAAACAAATGGGATTATATGAAACTGAAAAGCTTCTGCACAGCAAAAGAAACTATTGACAAAATAATGAGGCAACCAACTGAATGGGAGAAGATTTTCGCAAACAGTTCCTCTGATAAGGGGCTAATATCCAAAATATACAAGGAACTCATGAAACTCAACAACAAAAAAACAAACAACCCAATTGAAAAATGGACAGAGGACCTAAAGAGACATTTCTCCAAAGAGGATATACAAATGGCAAATAGACATATGAAAAAATGCTCAACATCGCTAATCATCAGAGAAATGCAAATGAAAACCACAATGAGATATCACCTCACCCCAGTCAGAATGGCTTTCATCAACAAAACAAATAGTAACAAGTGTTGGAGAGGCTGTGGAGAAAAAGGAACTCTCATACACTGTTGGTGGGAATGCAGACTGGTGCAGCCGCTATGGAAGGCAGTGTGGAGGTTCCTCAAGAAATTACGAATAGAATTACCATATGACCCAGCAATCGCTCTCCTGGGTATCTACCCCAAAAATATAAAAGCATTTCTCTATAGAGACACGTGTACGCCAATGTTCATTGCAGCTTTGTTTACGGTGGCCAAGACATGGAAACAACCAAAATGTCCTTCGATAGATGAATGGATAAAGAAGTTGTGGTACATATACACAATGGAATACTATTCGGCGTTAAGGAAAGATGATATAGGAGCATTTGTGACAACATGGATGGATCTCGAGAGAATAATGCTAAGTGAAATAAGTCAGACAGAAAAAGCAGAGAACCCTATGATTTCACTGATATGTGGTATATAAACCAAAAAGAACAAGACAAACAAATGAGAAACAAAAACTCATAGACACAGACAATAATTTAGTGGTTACCAGAGGGTAAGGGGGTGGGGGGAGGGTGATGAGGGTAAGGGGGATCAAATATATGGTGATGGAAGGAGAACTGACTTTGGGTGGTGAACACACAATGGGATGTATAGACGATGTAATACAGAATTCTACACCTGAAATCTATGTAAATTTACTAACAATTGTCACCCCAATAAAATTAATTAAAAAAAAAAAATTTGTCATACAATGAGTGACACTACCATTCATTTGATTAACATCATCTTTTGAGCAAGCATCATATTACATATTGCTATCGTAGTTCAATTCAGCTTCGAACGTAACACATAGACAACATCTCTTAATATGTGTACATTTTTTTGGCACCCCTGGTATGTATAGCATTGGTTCTGTTTCTCTGGAGAACCCACTCTGACTAATACAAGTTCCAAGCAGTTACAAATATTAACTCATTAAATTTCACAACAACCATCCGATCAGGCAAGTATTATTATTATTTGTGTTTTATAGATGAAGAAATAGAGGCACAGAGCAATTTAAAAAGTTGCTCTGGTCACACAGCAAAGAAGTGGTTAACAAAGGCACTGGCAGTCTGCCCCAGAATCCATTCTCTGATGGACCTAACAACACTGTCTCTCCAGCAATCAGCTCCCTCCAGCTACACTGGCCTCCTTGCTGTTATTCAGACATAACTGGGTCTTATAATTTAGTAGAGCATAGTAAGTAAGTAAGCTATTATTAATGTCAACCCCCAGGACATACAGATCTGACAATATTATCTGACATATCTAACACAACTAATACTGGTAGAATTGAGAGTTGGACCTTATTCTTTTAACTGATATATTACTATGTAGGTAGATAGATAATAGATAGATAGGTATATGTGTGTGTGTGTGTGTGTGTGTGTGTGTGTGTGTGTGTGTGTGTATAAGACTTACAATGGGCAAGCAAATACAGAGGTGAAATTATTTATATATATATATATATATCACTACCGTGTTTCCCTGAAAATAAGACCTATCCGGACCATCAGCTCTAATGTGTCTTTAGGAGCAAATATTAAAGAAGACCTGGTATTATATTGTATTGTGTTATGTTGTGTTATGTTATATAAGACCTGGTCTTATATTATAGTAAAATAAGACCGGGTATTTTATTAATTTTTGCTCCAAAAGACACATTAGAGCTGATGGTCCAGATAGGTCTTATTTTCAGGGAAACACGATACATATTCATATATATTAGTATATATTATATCTATATGTATATATATAAACACCAATAACTGAATATATATTTATTTCTCCATCAGTAAAATGAGACATTAAATTTGCAATCTCTGTATTGTTTTAGCTCTAAAATTGTACCTGGTTGCTCTCTCATAATGACTGTTTTGTCAGGTAGCACTCTATTAGTCAAACTGTCTTAAATGTCTTCCATTATATTAGTATAGGAATATATCTAATATGCACAATTTTGACCTTGAGGCATGCAGGTGATCCACTTCTTTTGAATTATCATGAAAACATAAAAAGTTATATTCAGAGAACTTGTACATGTGTAAATGGTAATGAATAATTTTTGTTTAAGTATATGGGATAATTAACTAACATTTGTAATTTGTAAGTGTAGTGGATGATACGAAAATCTCTATAGTTGTCATTACTTACCTCAAAAAAAAATCTTAAAGAGAGGGTATTAACTTTTTTGGAAGGCTATGTAAACTCTGTGTAAGTCACTGTACATATATACTCTTATTAAGTTGGTGCAAAAGTAATTGTGGTTTTTAACAGGTTAAAAGTAATTGCAAAAACTGCAATTACTTTTGCACCAACCTATAATTACAACCCTCAGAGATAGCTGAGAACAATAGCTAACATGTAGTAGATACTTCAGTGAGTCAAAGTGTGTGCTAAGAGGTTTGCTTTTCAATCCTGCCAGCAATCATATGGGTTTGGCATCATTCCCACTACACAGGTGAAGAAACTAAGTCTTAGGGAATTTCAGTAAAGTTTCATTGTTGGTAGGTGGTTATTCATGTGTTGTGTCTATCTCTAATTCCAAAGGTTATGATCTTAATGACAAGATATTTGAAAATGGAGGTATCTGTGTCTGATGTTTGAAAACTACCAGAATCTAGAAAATACTGCCATGCAGATATTTACAAGTCATCCATAGTTTGGTGTCAAAAACAAGCAAACAAAACAATAAGCATCTGAAACTGTTGATGACTTGATGAAAATTTTACATGATCTTTGGATTTTTGAAAGCTATGCCCAGGAGATCCCAATAGCCAAAGGTTACAGAGCATTGCTCTGCCTTTGAGGAAGCTCAAGTGTGTCCAGAAGAAAGGCTATACCACTGCTCATTTCAATTCACCAAACAATCCTGTGAGCTGCCATACCAGTTACCTGGAGGCTCAGGTGTTCAGAAAGCCACTTTAAAATGGAAAGGACGCCTCCTCTAGTTTGGTCAACCCAAATGTTCTGCTTGCAGACAGAGACTGTAAAATCTGTCCTTGCAATTTGGGTGTTTCTTGGAGCACTTTTCAAATGATCTTTCCTTTCTTTTGCTTGAAAGGGTAATACAGATATAGTTCTACAGAATTCATTTTCCGTCTAAAACTTATACAGTTTTACCAACCAGAGGGTTATGAAGCAAAGGTCATCTTGGGAGAGAAATAATTATTCCTTTCAAAAAATTTTTTTTCAAAGTTCTTTATTGTAGAAGAAGCTCATTGAGCGCTAGTTTCTCTCTAAAGAAATTAAGCTCCTATAGCTTTTGGATTCAAATGCAATACAGCACACTCCCAGACATTTAAAGATCCATTAGGTTATCAAGCCTGTCCTTCTGTGGCCTACTTTAAACTCTCTCTGCAAGGTGATTAAAAGTAACATTTAATAAGAGGTCAGTTGACAAGTAATTATTTAGCACCCTCAGGGTGCAGAACTATACATAACATGCTCAGAATTAAAATCTTTAAAGTTACATAATGGGAAAGGAGACAATAATGTTCTTTTCTCTGAGCATGGGGACACTATTCAGTCCTATTCTCTCCCATATTTTGGGAAGATAAGCTGTCAAAAATTATGCAAAAAGTCAATATTATTTATATTTTCACAGTATTCTCTCCTTTGTCAAATCTGTTTTACATTTTGTTGTTGGATCAAAACATTCTTTCTGTGGAGTAGAGAATACATTATGCTCCCGTATTTCAAATGTGGAAACTGAGGGTCAAAATGATAAATTATAAATACACTCATTTGAGGGAGTGCCCCATATTTTTTTCTAGTCTCTACTTGTTCAACTCCCTTAGATGATACAATGTGGTAGCGCTCGGGGCTTTGCAGACGCAGTGAGAGTCTCACTTGCCTTTGGAAACTCTTGTTGGACACGATCTTTGGGGCCAGTCACCATCTGCATTGACTTTGGGTGGTATGTGTCTGCTCCATGGTTTAGCAATGCCCTGTGAGCACCCTTGCTGTATCACCAGTCACCCTCATTCCTACCACCATTATGCAATAGCTTATGCATTGCATGTTAATGCAATATGCATACAGGAGCCTCTAGACCGCACTTGCCACCACACTTGCTCCCTTCCAATCCAGTCTTTCTTCTTTGATGCAGCCAAAGACACATTTTAAAATGCAAATTGGATTCTCAAACTCCTCTGCCAAAGTGTTTAATGGCATCCTAGAGATTTTAAGATAAAAATCAAAATCTTAAAAAAGAGATTTTTCAAGGCCCTCCTTTGTCTGACCCTGCTGATCCTACCATGCTCACCTCTCGTCCTTCACTTCTGCCACATTCTCCTTACAGCTTCTAGACCAACTACCCCCCAGTCAGAAATCCCCCCATCCATAATATCCCACTGTCATATCTTAGTCCATTTTTTTCTTACTCAACCTTCAGCTTGCTGAAGTCCAATAAAAGTGAATAGGTCTCTATTCTAAGGTCCCTTAACACTCTGCATTTTTTTAAAGTATTGAATACTATAGGTAAATTTTGAGTGTGTGTGAATAAATTCAGTATAAACCACCAGAATGCCAGGGAAGAGATCATCTTTTATGTTTTGCTCATAATTTCCTGTCAGTTCCAGGGGTTGAGGCATCATGAAGTTTTAATAGATATTGTTTGAATGTTAAAATTGTGTTTTAAATACCAGGACTTTCACTCCAATTGGGTTGTCAGTTAAACAAGGACATAAATATCTGTTTTAGCTATCTGCACCTCTCATGTTGTTGAGCACTTTGAAAATGCTTAATAAATGTTTGTTTAATGAATAAATTAATGTTGAATGCATTTCCCACAGATAACGCTCTAGTAATCCTATCAAAGAAGGACATGTGGCAAACTTGCTTGTGTTATGTTCTTGTTGTTTGTTTATTTATATAACCTTAAAATATATGAAGTTAACTTTGTTGTAGATAATCAATTTTATATAGTTCATCAACCTGATACTCTATGCCACCAATTTAACCTATCTGTTGTTGCATATTTGACAATAAAATAGAGAAACATATGCCACACATTTTTTAAAACTCTAGAAAGTGAAAAACTATGGACAAGAAGGGGAACTCCAATGTACCAATAGATTTTGTTATATTGTCATTAAAATAGATACAGTCTGAGCACAATTAAACTTAGTTCTGAATTTATTGATGAGTAAGACAAGAAAGAAAAGCGTGATGGATTCAGACTCATCTTAGTGACTAAGTTTAAATGCTTACAATCTGCCCAATTAATACTCTTTGTAATGAAATATGTGATGTTTACATACTAAGTTGTGCATCTATAGTTTCTCTTGTTTTATTGATTCTCATCCAGAAAGCAGGACTTTGGTCCTACTAATAAGCAAAACATTGAACTTAAAGTAATTATCTAGATCCAGTAGTAGTATTAAAACTGTTTTATTGAGAAATAGATTTATTTTCCGATGAGTTGGTTTAGCTTCACTGTCGACATGTGCAAAGTTGGCCAGATAACTTTGTAATTCCGCTTTGGCTCATGGTCTTTATTCTACCATTTTAACGTAGCTATAAAATGCCCCCTACCTTCCATGGATTTAAGTGTCCTAAGGTACATTTTGATTTGTTTTTGTCAGTAGTCCCACAATCTTTCTTTTCACCTTCTCACTAACAAACTGATCTGTTCCTCCAAAGATTTAAACCCTCTAATCCGAATCTCCTTTCAAGATTCAACTTATTTTTACAATAAGATATTAAAAGAAGTGGGATGTTTTCTAAGTTTTATATTTTCTAAAAAGAAATTCAAAGTAGGTCTTGGAAAAAGTGGACATAAATGAGGCTCAAGGAAAAAGGTGAAAAATAAATCTATAGGAGTGTATTGAGTTGAATAGTGCCCTCCCACCAAAATTATGTCCACTCAAAAAATTGTGACTGTGACCTTATTTGGAAAGTCTTTGCTGATATAATCAAGTTAAGATGATGTCATACTGGATTAGGGCGGGTCCTAATACAAAGACTGATATCCTTATAAGAGAGGAATTTGGGCATAGATACATAGGAAAGACGGCCATGAGAAGACAAAGGTAAAGATTAGAACTGGGCTTTCATAAACCAAGGAACACCAACGATTGCCAGTGACCCCCACAAGCTACATTTTATCAGAATGTGAGATAAAATAGACTTCGGAGAGCGCCTAGCCTGGCCAAACCTAGATTTCATATTTCTGGCTTCCCGAAATGTGAGAGAATAAATTTCTGTTGTTTTAAGTCACGCTGTTTGTGGTAATTTGTTATAATGGCTTTTGGAAACATACAAGAAGCAACAAGTAGAAATTATGCTGTCTTTCTTTTCCATTATCTAGACTTCAAGACAAGAAAGAATTCTCAGGCATATCAGGTCTTTGACAATCTCCACACGTGAGAAGGATCACTGAAAATTAGTAGGTGGAAGACCTATAAAAAAAGTAGACCTTGAGGTTAAGAGAGTGAGTTTTGGAAGTTGTTTCATGGATTAATAATAATACCTTACCATTGTGTAGCACTTTCTACTAATTTGACCATCAAGGCACTCTTAAATATAGATAAAGCGGATAATAAAACTTTGAAGTGGCAAATAAAGAAACTTAGGTTCAGAGAGATTGAGTGGCTTATTCAAGGTGTTCAACAAATCAATATAAAAGCCTAAACTAGAACCTAGATCTCCTCACTCAGTGCTTTATTTTTATGGTTCTGCCATGAATCTCACAAGTAGGTACGACTAGCTCATGATTTTCTGAAATGATGTTTGAACTTCTGTTTAAAACTCGGTACCTAAAACCCTGTGGACTGAGTTGCTTAACCAGGAAGGCATTCCTGGGGCTATGAAAAGTGGACTATTCCACTTCTTCTGGCAACTAGTACATATTGAACATCTGTTATAAAATACACTTAAAAGCACTGGAAAAATATATGTGGGCTAGGAATTAGATCTCCAAGACTGACAAGGGGCATTGAGGAAATAAGAATTTAAAAGAAATGAAAGAATAAAGCCCAAAAGTTGCTGTAAGTGCTCTTGGGAATATAATTTATAGCATGAAACATAAAATTCCCATAACAAACAACAGAAAAAGAACAGTAGTTTGCAACTGTCAGGCCACAGAAAAGTACCAGGCTAAAAGCAGGAGAATCCTCTGAGGGATGAGTTAAATAAGGCAAGACTAGAACTTATATCCAGGGGATTCTGATTCAATGGACCTAGAGTAGAGTCCCTTGAGTGATTCTGATGCTGAGGCAACTTTTGGCATCATTGGTTCAGAAAAGATACAAGGTTGTACATGTTCTTACCAGGGTTGCTCACTCATCAGTCTTCCTGCTCTCATCAGTACGTACACCTACCTACCTGTGATTGCCTAATACCACCATCAGCTAGGGCTCACAGAATGTCAGATAAAATAGAATGATAGGGAAACTGACGCTGAGGACTTAGTTTGATTCCTTCCACATCCGGTACAGAGGAAAAAATGCCTGATTTTTTTTGCACAATGTTTTACAAGATTTTAGTCTCCTTTCCACTAAAAGTTACAGGCTATGGGAGGTTATTCTTTGTTTTGTCTGGAATCAATCAGTCATTTAGTGAATTGTAAAGTAGGAAATATGGAGGACCTGTCCATGACCCCTTTTAGTACAGTTCTTCTATCAAAACCATCTTCAGCCTGTTGTGGAATACCTGATAGACAGGCAAAACAAGTGCAGAGGACACAATATAGTTGGATCGATACGTTAGTTCAAAATAGGAAACAGAATAGCATTGGCCTTTCAGATTTATTGCAATCTATTTAATAGTTTTATTATTTTATTCTGAATTATATATGACAGCGGTGCCGTAATCTTTTAGATTTTATGGCTTCTAAGTAACCTAATCAAGCCATTTTTTACGTTATGTTAGCTGCCAATCACCACATCTTCTAGATCTCTTTCTTTTTTCTACTGCTGTTTGTGTGTTTGCAATATATTCACTCATTCCAAATTTAAATTTGCCTTGAATAGGATTTAACAGACTAATTTACCTGGAATAAATGTCACAGGAGCTACTTCTTCCTGGGATGTTTGCTGTATGGTGCTTTGTTCTCTCCAGGCCCAGAATTTTATGTGTAAGTGGCAAGTCTGCAGTACAGCTATACATTTTTAAATTTTATTGAAATATAGTTAACACTGACACTCCAGTCAGCACCATTCCCTCCAGGTCCATGCATGCTGCCACAGATGGTAAGAATCCATTCCTGTCCCTGGCCAAGCAATATTCCATCGCATATATGTACCACCTCCTCTTTATCCAATCTTCTATTGGCAGACACCCAGGCTGCCTCCACAGCTTGGCCACTATAAAAAGTGCTGTAATGAGCATATGAATGCACATGTACCCTCAAAGGAGCATTTGGGTTTCTTCAGATAAATACCATGAATTGGGCTCACTGGGTTCTTCTTTGTCTCTTGTTATAGCCTTTGTTTTACAGTCTATTTTGTCTGGTGTAAATATTGCTACCCCAGCTTTTTTGTTTGTCTGTTTGTTTGTTTGTTTGTTTGTTTTAATTTCCACTTTCATGAAATATCTCTTTCCATCCCTTTACTTTCCATCTGTGTGTGTCTTTCAATCTGAAGTGAGTCTCTTATAGGCAGCATATGTAAGGATTTTGTTTTCTTACCCATTCAGCCCTCCTATGTCTTTTGATTGGAGTATTTAATCCATTTACATAATTGTTAATAGATATGTACCTATTGCCTATTGCCATTTTACTATTCCTAATTTTGATCATTGTTGTTTTTGTTTCTTTGTTTGTTTGTGTTTTCCAGATTAAGTCCCTCTAACATTCCTTGTAATACTGCTTTGGTGGTGATGAACTCCTTTAGCTTGTCTGGGAGGCTCTGTATCTGTCCTTCAATTCCAAATGATAGCTTTGCTGGGTAGAGTAACCATGATTGTAGGTCGCTGCTTTTCATCACATTGAATATTTTGTGCCAATTCCTTCTGGCCTGCAGTGTTTCTGTTGAGAAATCAGCTGATAATATTATGGGAGCTCTCTTATAAGTTACTAGTTGCCATTCTCTTGATGCTTTTTAGGATTTTTTATCTTTAACCTTTGCCATTCTTATTATAATGTATCTTGGTGTAGGCCTCTTTGGGTTCATCTTGTTTGGGACTCTCTGTGCTTCCTGGACTTGTATGTCTTATTTACTTCACCAGATTTGGAAAGTTTTTAGTCATTAATTCTTCAAATAAGTTCTCAATACTTTGCTTTCTCTCTTCTCCTTCTAGTATCTCTACGATGTAAATGTTGTTATGCTTCATGTTTTCCCAGAGGTCTCTTAAACAATCCTCATTTTTTTTTAAATCCATTTTTCAATTTTTTCTTTTCTGATTGGGTGTTTTCTGCTACCTTGTCTTACAAATTGTTTTGATCCTCTGCTTCATGTAGTCTGCTGGTGATTCCTTCTAGTGCATTCTTCATTTCAGTTATCATATTCTTCACTTCTGCCTGGTTCTTTTTTATGGTTTCATGATTTTTTGTGTTTACTGTCTCTTTTTTGAAGTTCTCACTAAGTTCCTTGAGCAACTTTATAACCATTGTTTTCAACTCTGTATCTGGTAGGTTGCTTACTTCCATTTTGTTTAGTTTCCTCTGGAGGTTTCTCCTGTTCTTTCATTTGGGATGTATTTCTTTGTTTCTTCAATTTGGCTGTCTCTCTGTTTGTTTGTATGTATTAGGTAGATATGCTATATCCCCAATCTTGGCTAGGTGGTCTTACGTAGTAGGTGCTCTGTGGGGCCCAGTGGCACAGTGTCCCTGGTCACCTATACCAGGTGATCCAAGAGTGTTCCATGTGTGGGTTTTGTGTGCCCTCCTGTTGTCATTGAGCCTTAGTTGCTATTGGCATGTCAGTGGGTGGGATCGATCCTCAGGCTTATTGGCTATGGGGTTTTGCCATATCCACAGCTTACAGGCTACTGTGCAGGGGGCTTACCCACTGAGTGGGATTCTCCCCAGTGGACTCTGGTGCCTGTTGAGAGCACCCTTTGTGTGTGCCACTTGCGGTGCTAATTGGATGGTGCTCTGTGTGGTCTGAAGTGAACTTTCAGGTATGTTGGTTCTGAGGCCTCTTATGAATGGTCCAGGACAGACCCAAGAAGGGCTGTGGAGCTCACTAGACTAATCAGATTCATATTTGCCTGTGAGGGGAAGGGTTCAACACAGGAAAGATGGTGTAAGCCTACTGGCTGCACTGGAGGAGGATCTCTCACTGGGAAAATGCCGACTGTTCTCCAGCCCTCACCTGAAGCCACACATCTCAATCTGCCCTCTGTATGTCTCCAACACCCCCCAAGTTACTGTTCCTCTGCTAGAGCCCAAGGTAAATGCCTAAGAGTGAGAGTATCTGTGCACAGGCCATTTAAGTGGATGCCTTATTTTCCTGTCACCTTTTGTCCCATGGGATGGTTAAAATCCCCACTGTTCTTCACAGCCAGATAATGTGGGGGCTCCTCTTGTCAGCACCAGTACTCTGGCCTGGGGAGGCCAGTGTGGGACTGGGGTCTCTCTCTCTCTCCTCTGGGGGAAACTGCCACAGCTGAGATATCCCTACTGATTCTCAACTACCACATGGAGGTTTGGGGATAGCCAGTTTTGCCTCTCTGTCTCTCCTACCAGTCTTGATGTAGTTTCTTCTGTATACCCTTAGTTATAAAACTTCTGTCCATCAAGACTTCAGATGGTTCTCCAGATTGATCTACAATTTAGTTGTAATTTTAATTTGTTTCTGTAAGGAAGCAGACACAGTATTTATCTACTCCACCGTCTTGGACCTCTTTATTCCATAGTGGAGGTATTTTGAGGCTCTGTTGATTCCATGCTATCTTCATATTATACTCGAAGACAGCTGTGCATCTTACCTATGATTGAAGCCCTTTATAACTGCTACAGCAAACACGTGTTACTCTCATGTTTTCTTCAGTTTTTAGTTTTTCTCTTTTGTTAATGAGCTAGCTTTAGCTGTATGTTAGTTTAGTAAATGCTTCAGTTGTTCTATTTGAAGATATTGGCTACATTTGTAATGATTAACCTTCTTCAATATTGCCTTTTCAAGGATTTGAAATGATTTGAGAGGAGGTCAAATGATAATCTAGGGATTTGAAAATCTCTGAGAAAGCCCTAATGCTTTGACATTCTTTACTTGTGGTGGGCAGAGCCTACCCCTCTGGTCGTTTTTATAGTATCCACAATCATTTTGGAAACCAGGGTAATTTATCTTATAGATTTTCATCGCCTTTGGCTGGTCATCCCTGTTAGAACAAGAAAACAAATAACAGAAAATTTAATTTGGCATTAAGACACTCAAAAGGTGCTTGGTACGGGATTATAGGGACAGTCATGTTTTACTTTTTTCTTTTCCTTTCTTCTTTGCCTTCATTCATTACACACACACACACACACACACACACACACACACACACAGAGGAATGTGGCTTTACAGTTAACTTCTAACTGTTGCATGGACTGGAAATCACTGTAAATTTTAATAAGAGAATGAATTTGAATCCTGGATCTTCAAGTTTTGGAATCAATCCATGACAGAGTTAGCAATAGAGTAATGGGTAATACTCTAATAATGGCTAATTAGGCCCTGCTTTGGAATTTCAGTTCCCATAGGATGTTTCTAATGATTATTTTCCACTACCATAGCTTGCAGAAGCTTGTATAACTTGAAGGGCTCAATGTGATGAAACTAGCTCTTTCCAGACTCTCTGACTTTATTATTATCAATGGGTGTTTTATAAAAGAAATAAAGCACCTTTTCGTAGGTCAGACCTGAGAGAATATAACAAGGTGTTTTAAATGTGTCCACATATACTCCCTCCAATAATTGGAAATAGTTAAAAAATTTCACCAAGAAACAGTCTTCTTAAAGAAGATTGGATAGCACATTTATGTGAGGCAGACATATTTTGTCCAGCATATACAATAGAATTTGCATCTTTAGATTTGGACAGGCCAAGCTAGTTAACCAGAGACCCTATAATTTACAGTAGTTGTCTTTAATGAGGCCATTGAGAGATTTGGGAATGTATGCAGAAAGCAGGGAGAGTGAAAGTGGTTTTCTAATAGAAAACAGAGATTTCTATATGTAGTTTGGGAAGACAGAGAAGGGCATAGTAAAAATTAGCATAACAGTCATGTCTATAGAAACCTTTTTTACTTCTAAGTTTTCATTAAATCAAATACTAAGTGACAATTACTGAAATACAATAGGCACATTCAGGCTCTGACAACTCTTAACCTGTCTGGGCTTTACAAGCCATTTGTCCCAGGTCACATGACACTACCATCACAGAGGTGACTCTTATACCATAGGCTTAAATGCCATGTGGAACAATCTAGAGTTTTCTGAATGGTTCAATTATTTTGAGGTAATTCAAGACATCACTATTGAGGCATCCAGTATTCAATGTGTGTTTAAATGGACTCTTTCGTCCTCAAAAGCATAAATTTATGCAATGTACAGGTTGTCATTGTTTCAGAAGGAGTAGGGCTTATTTCTTGATTCAGAATTGTTAAGTTGGGGGCACATACCACAAAGGATAATGTGCGCAATGAAGCCCAATGCTGTAAATATTTATTACACAATCAGGTTCTGAGAGGCCTGCACTAAGGAACTGAAAAATAGGTAAGCAGAATTGACTGCCAGCATTAACAATTCATGTTTTTCTTTTCTGGTTAACTCTGCCATATTGTTCAATGTATTCTTGCTTCAAGCAATTGTTAAAATGTTTCACAGTCATAAGTGGTTGATCAGCAACTATATTTTGTATTGACCAATTTAAAAATTGAGTCACAGACGTGAAATTTACTTGTTGCAGAATTAGCCCTATATTTATGGTATTTCTTAGAGGTTGAAAAAAAAAAAAAGCAAACGGATGTGTCAGAGTTCTCTCACCAGGTCACAAATCACCATGATGTTTCTGCCTAGACTCTTTACCCAAGTGTAATCTTCATGCTGTCCTTAGAATTGGAGGTGTCAGACAAACTGGACAGCTGTTCATAGAGACTGCCAGGGAGACCCCACTCTGGAAAGGGTCTTGCGTTAGAGTGGCCATTTTTAAATGTTAAGACATAATCTTAGTCCTGATTGGGAATGAATTGAGGTGAGTTTGGGGGACTAAAAACAGGAAGTATCACTAGTTGGCCTGGAGTAGTGATGAAGGCTTACATACAAGTCTTTAGGGTTTCAAATCCTGGCAACATGTTCTACACACACACCTTCCCTTCCACACAAAATTGGCAGACTGTTCTGTTGTAGATTCTTTTTTCACTAAGGCTACCTTTCATGATAATGTTGAACAATGTTTGGCCTATATAAAATTGTTTTGAATCTTGAATAAAGTTATGGAAAAAGGAGGCTTAAAATCTGGATCAATTCTCTGCAACCTTCTAAACATTCCTGCACTAAGGAATCTCAGATGAATCTTTCCACCTTTCCTATAATCCTAGATCCAAGGGCTTTGTTATTTCCTTTCATATGTGTCCTTGTTTATCTAATCCAATTCAATTTAACTAACCCACCAAATTTCTTTGGAGCAGTTAAGTCCGTAGTATTGTATAAGTTGGTGGGATTCAGGGAAGTTAGGGGAAATATGAGAGGGTTTAAAAAATAAATGTATTACAAAGCACTAAGGAAACCTATAAAAAACATAATAGATTCAGATAAAACCTGCATTATTATTAATGTGTGGAAACATACATGTATACACACAGAGTAATTTCTTTGATGTTCAGATCAATATGTAACCAAATTCTATGGGTGAGCCCACTTTTAATTCTGGATAAGTACAGAAACTGGAGCTCGATCTTTTTAGAACTTCCACCAGCACCCCTTGGAATTGCACCAAAGGTCATGCTGTCTTTTCTCCCTGAGGGTCAGCTATTGATGTCAACCCTTCCTCAACCTTTCCATAGGTTCTTCAAACTTATGTTCCCAGCCTTTGGATTCTTACCTTGTTTCTCTTTAGTCATAGTCTGCACCAATAATCATCCTATTAAAACTTTATGACTTGAAAAGTTAAAAAATTATATTATTATGAAAGTTTCAAGCATATACAAAATATAGAGAAGGGTAAAATCAGCCCCCACACACATCATTCTTTTCAGTAATTTCAATTCATGGCTACCTTGTTTCTTCTAAACCCCCTTCACTTCCCAATCCCCCAAATTTATTTAAAGCAAATCTCAGATATTCCATTCAAAAATGTATCAGTGAATATTTTAGAAAAGGGATATTTTGAAACATAATTACATTATTACAATAGTGTTGTTTTCTGAACTATTATTTTTAATCTTGTTTGATTGTATCAGAGTTAGAATAAAGGTTACATGTCCCAGTTGGTGGTTGATATATACATATCTCTTCAGTCTCCTAAAATATCTCTTTTCCTCATCTTCTCTCCTGGACTCCCTTTCTTTTCTTTTTCTTTCTTTCTTTCTTTCTTTCTTTCTTTCTTTCTTTCTTTCTTTCTTTCTTTCTTTCTTTCTTTCTTTCTTTCTTTCTTTCTTTCTTTCTTTCTTTCTCTCTCTCTCTCTCTCTCTCTCTCTCTCTCTCTCTCTCTCTCTCTCTCTCTCTCTCTCTCTCTCTCTCTCCCTTCTCTCTGTCTCTCCCTCTTTCCCCCTCCCTCCCTCACTATCTATTTATTGAAGAAGCTCTGTTGTTTCTCCTTTTTATCACCAGCTAGATTTTTCTGATTGTTTTCTCAAGATGTCATTTTACATTTACTCTCTTATATTTTCATAAAATAAATCTAGATGCCCCATCAACATCAGGTTAAGTTTTTTATAAAGAAAAGTTCATGTCATATTTGGTGGTCTCTCTTTTTGTGATGTTCACAGTAACTAATGATTATTACCTGGATTCACTACATTAATAGGAGTTGCAAAATGACGCTATTCTAATTCTAACACTCTTTATTTTATTAGCTGGACTATTTACTTTAAAAGACTCTGCTTCATCCAACTAGTTTCTTACTCTGAGGTACAGTGTGTATGGAAAAGGTAAGGCTAAATACATGATGAAGGGTCTTTATCCCTTTCTGAACAGTTTCCAAAATAAAGAATTGGTACCCTAACACCCTTCTATGATGACAGCTGAGGTGCTGTGTTTTATTTTGTATTTTTCTTTTTGAAAAAAAGGAACCGAGACACAGACTTGGATCCTGCCATTTCTCCAGGGCAATCTTGGTTCCTTTTCCTGGGAAGTGGTGTTGGGAGACCACAGTCTGGTGCTAGTAATGCTAATTGCTCCTGGGACTTTATGCATTTTTAGTCATCAGAGTTAGAAGCTATGTGATTATTTAAAAAAGATAAATACATTATGACTGATAACAGACTTTTACTTGACCACATGAATCACATATCTGTATCTCAAATTTTTATATTCTCAAACTCCCATTGTTTAAAGACATAAGAGTAATTGTGTATTTATATTAGCTCAAAAATGCACATACAACAGCCTTAGAATAGCATTTCTGTCATTACCACCACTGAAATGATTACTAAAAGCAGCAATACTATTAAACATACAGAGTATTTTATTCAACTCACACTGCTATAAAGTGAATGAATGAATGAATGAATGAATGAATGAATGAAAATACCAGACTACATTTTTTGCACAACAAAAAATTATTTTCTCACATTTCTGGAGGCTGGGAAGTCCAAGATCAAGGTACAGGCCTATTTGGTTCCTGGTGAGAACCCTCTTCCTGGTTTGCAGATAGTCATCTCTCACTGTGTCCTCAGATGCAGAGAGTTAGGTTAGGTCTTAAAAGGGTGCTGATACTACCGTGAGGTTGCTACCCTCATGACTACCCTCATGTCTAGTTCCCAAAGCCCCATCTTCAAATACCAGCCTATCGGGAGTTAGAGATTCAACATGTGAATTTTGAGTCAGGGGAGGGGGGCACAAATAAGGCCATAGCATATGTTTACTTTTTTTAATTAAAATTTATTGGGGTGACAATGGATAGTATAATTACATAGATTTCAGGTGTACAATTCTGTAATATATCATCTATATATCACATTGTGTGTTCACCACCCAGAGTCAGTTCTCCTTCCATCACCATATATTTGACCCCTTTTGCCCTCTTCTACTATTCCGCCTCCCACCTTACCCTCTGGTAACCACTGAACTATTGTCTGTGTGTATGAGGTTTTGTTTCTTTATTTGTCTTGTTTCTTTGTTGGTTTCAGTTTTATGTCCCACTTATCAGTGAAGTCATATGGTTCTCGACTTATTCTCTCTGCTTTATTTCTCTTAGCATAATAATCTCAAGATCCATCTCATACCAAGCACCTTACATTGTTGCAAATGGCACTATTTCATGTTTTTTTTTTTTTTTTTTTTTTTTTTTTTTATGGCAGAGTAGTATTCTATTGTGTATGTATGCCACATCTTACTTATTCAATCATCAAGCCATCTGGAATAGATTCTCTGTTATGCCACCTCCTCAAAATACAGGTAAGTATATTGTTTAATTTGGCTTTAGATTTTTAGAAAATGTTATTTTATTTAGCTGTGTTTTGTAATTATTTAAAATAGGTCCATGAATCCAAACTGAGTTCCACAAAACTGGATATCATCACAGAAGATTATTTTCTCTTTGTTCCCTGTATACTATTTCTTCCGGTCACAAAGACAGCCATGATAAGTTTTATTATTTAGCCTTTTAGAAAGCATATTTAAGAGACATATTCTTAGGTCCTACTTTCAATCTACCAAGTTAGAATATCTCAGAGGAAGGTCAGATGATTATGACACATGTCTCTGGTTACAAAGCCTACATTCTTCCTTAATTATCTCATTCATTCCATGCGTCAGCTATAACTTAAAAGTAACTCAAAAATCTATTCCTAACCTTCAATCTTTTCTGGATAACAAATTATTGCAAACCTTAACCAGGTAATATATCAGACTATTGTATTATATTCAAAGTAAGTTTATTAAGAGGTTTGTGATTCTTTTCTTTTCCTCACATTCTGCATAAATCCTGACATTTCCTTATAATTTTCTCAAAGTCAGCCTTATCTCTATCTCTATGTCACAGACTTTGTTTAGACCAGTGTTTCTCAACTTCCGCACTATTGACCTTTCGGACAAGATAATTTTTTGTCATGAGGGTCTGATGTCAACTCCCTTTATGACCAGCAAAAATGTTTCCAGGCATTGCCAGACCTCCTGTGTGTGTGTGTGTGTGTGTGTGTGTGTGTGTGTGTGTGTGTGTGTGTGTGTGCACATGTGCGTTTAGGTAATGGGGGGAGATGGAGAATTTCTCCCAGTTGAGAACCTCCAGTCTAAACCTTCACTATCCAGGTCTTAGACTACTACAAACCCTAATGCCTGGTCTCCTTGCTTCTAATATCATCAACCTTCCACATTTCTGGTAAAGTTATCCTTTATGTTACATAGATGTTCTTGTTATTCCCATACTTTAATTTTTTTGTACTGGAAATACACAAATTACATAGTAGGCTATAAACTATTGTTCACTAAGAATACTTTCCACCATCATATTCTATCTCTCACGTCCCAACTACACTCCACATATTTTCATTCTTTATTGTAGTAATAGTTAATTTATTCCAAATCTCCAAATCTCCCCTTTATTTCTGTTTCGTTCCTCTATACCCATAGTTTTGCTTCAGCTATACACCACCTCTTTTCTTAAGGTGGAAAATACCTAACCTCTCTTTTAGGAGGTTCTCAAAACTTGTACATCGAGTCAAGGTTTGTTTTTTTTTTTTGTCACCCCACATCTCAAATGTAATACCAACTGCATTGTGTTGTAATTCTTTGTTTACATTCTACCTTTATGATTCTTCAGGCAGCTCACTGAGGACAGGTGGATTTAGTCACAGCGCTTAGTATAGTATCCCAAAAGGCACCCACTTGTATCTTCACTCATACCCTTCCAGAGTATTCCATGTTAGTAGCAGCAGAAAAAGGACTTGAGCAATGAAATCATTTCTTTGAAGTTCATAGGATGCTGGGCTTAAAGGGTGATTGGCTGATTGTATGTGATCCAAAGTACAATAAAAGAAAAAAAACAACTCTTCTTTCTGAATTACTCTTAACTTCACATGCATTTTATTGTGGCTGGAATTTGAAATAAAAGTTAGTAGTCTTTAACATAAGAAGCTGGAGTCCAGGGCATTTCCTAAACTGAATTTATGGTGCTTGTGTGGTGCCAGCTAAGGCTGGTTCTCCCTGACAGCACAGCCTCTGATCTGTATCTTGGAATGTCATCACTCACCTGGGCCTTTCAGGAGTGGCTGCCTTCCGTTGGTCCAAGGATGCCCTTGCAAGGATTCGGGAGAGAGAACCAGACTAAAAGGGAGACACTGGCTCTGCTAGTCCGTCTGGAGAGAAAGTCATATTTAATGTAATGGCGATTAGGTGACCAGGAAGATATAGAGAAGTGGGAAGAAATAAACTGTATTTGAGACCCTTGTTAAGCTGCCCATAAAAAAAAAAAAACCCACATTGTAAAATTTAGAAACAAAAGTAAAAGAAATAGGGATTGACCATTGATTGGTTAAGAACTATCTTTCTTTATGAAACTGTATTCTTAAATTTTGCCTTTTCTATCCTTGGTATAATAAGTTCTATGAGCTTTCTACCTTCTAGATAAAATAGGAAGAAAAGGAAATAAAATTAACATATTTTGTATGCCATCAATAATGCTAAGTATGTCATATCTCTGTTTTATCTTATTTGGGAACCAAGATTTTGTGAGGTCAAGAATGTGCTTATAGACACAAAACTGGTTAAGTCTTGATGTATAATTTAACATGATTCCTTCTGACTCTAAAGTCTTCACACATTTTGGTTAGCCTTTACTTTCCCTATGTTTGTCACTTTTGAGTCTAAAGAGTAGTCCTTCATTTCTACCATGCTGGGGGACAGTACATAGTCATGTATTCACTATGTCACATGGGCAGGAAACTCCCCCTCAATTGGTTGACTTTGTTCTTCATATCTGACTGGGGACGGGGTAGAGCAGGTTAAGAATTACTCAAAACAAAACAAAAAAATACTTGTTACCAATTATGGAATAATCAAAATTAAGGAACCCCTGTTCAAATGCAAATATCCTAAGAATGGTTAAGTCTGAAGTAGACTATGTCTATTGGAAATGAAGTTTGTTTTGGACTATAATATTGTTGAATTTTTGCTCACTGAGCAATGGGATGTTTACAATAAGGGAGGGTCCAATCTTTACAAATCCTTTCCTAGTTCTATAGGTAAAACTAAGCAATGCAGAGCTGATGCAGTATGTAAGAGCAGGGGCTCTGAAATTAATCTTGGAGAAAAAATTCTGACACTGGGGCTTGAAAAGGTGAATTTCACCAGTCTGTAGGGAGCATTTTCACCTCCATGTCTAATGAGAAAGTTGGATAAGAGGAAATAGGAGCAAGGGAGAAAGTGAACCATGAAAGGGGCTGAAGACCAATATTTTTCTATTTTTAATTTTTCCAAATACTTAATGAAAACAAAGGCTAGAGTATCACTAAGTGTTACCTCATATCATGTGAAGATTTTCAATATGCCCACTTCCCCATCTCTACTTTTCAGCCATTGGTCGACTATGTTAGTAGAATGCATATACCGTGTTTCCCCGAAAATAAGACCTAGGTGGACAATCAGCTCTAATGTGTCTTTTGGAGCAAAAATTAATATAAGACCCAGTCTTACATAACTATAAGACTAGGTCTTTAATATAATATAACAAAACCTTATATAATATAATATAATATAATATAATATAATATAATATAATATAATATAATATACCGGGTCTTATATTAATTTTTGCTCCAAAAGATGCATTAGAGCTGATTGTCCGACTACATCTTATTTTCGGGGAAACACAGTAGCTGTCTATTCAAAATATACCCAGCATTGTTAGTCTTTCCCACATATCAGAATTGCCTGGAATGCTTGTGAAAATTGCTGACTCCCAAACTACCTCCTGCTGAGTTAGACTGTCTGGTACAGATGCGCAGGAATCTGCTTCTAGTAAGCTCCCTGCCGATTCTAGTTCACGCAAATATGTGGAGCCACTAATTCAGTCAGTATCTTCTGTGGGCTATGCTAGTTCCATTGTGTCCTTTCTGAAGTACAATTCTCAGACATACATATATGGTCCAGAGTTAACCTCATCAGCATATGCCCACGGGGAAGCGTGAGAGGCCTGAAAAACTCCATCAGCGATATTTACATAAGAGATTATCTCACACCTTGGAATTGTGATAGGAACTTCAGAATAGTTGCCGATGTTTGGATCTAGGCAAGGTCATTAAGTACACAGGTAATTGAAACACAGCCCCAAGGTGAGGCATATCTAGAAAATAGAATGACTCCACCCTCAAGAGGACCAGGCCAACTCTAAGAACCAGTCAACATAGTGAAGAGTAGATCTGGAGGTATCCATGGAAATGGATCCAAGATCTACTCATGATACTTCCCCTAGAGATTTATATATGCTAAGTCACAAAACCCACTGTGCGGTAAGGAAAACTAGTGTAATTATCTCCTTTTCATAAAAGCAAAACAGCCTCAGAAACAAATCGATCTAAGGAGACGAGCCAAGTCCAGGGCTCTTTGCATTTGAACACTGAGGTTTCACACAACTGAAAAATAGTATTTCTGTTTGATTTTGATGTGGGTTTTCCTTCCTGATGATGCCTGGTGTTGTGTGACCTTTGGAATACATTAGCCTAGACTGATGTCTCTAAGAAACTCTGTGGTTTATTTATCAAGAACATCATCTCCTTGCTAAATTATATTTGGAAAAAAGGAGGTTAATTTGCAAGAGATAATAACAATAATAGCACATCTTGTGATCATCTGCTATGCCTAAGAGTAATGTTCGAGGGAATAATTCTTTGATTCGTTCAGAATCTAATTTTGTTAAAAGTCCCATTGAATGATGATAATTCATGCTACAAAAGCAACATTTGAGAGGAGCTCTGGGGCAGCATTTTAAATACACTGTAGCTAATTAACTAGAACTGTACAATTTACAAACACATCTATTGAAAACTTGACACTCTGCTAGTCGATACATCTATTTATTGCAGGTAGGAACTGTCCCATCACAAAATTATTTTCAGTCACTACCGATATTTTAAGACTTATTATAGTTAAGTAATGTGCTTAAAACAATTTTTTTTTCTTTAAAATGACAAGGAATGGCATTTAAAGTTTGATAAACATTACTTTATGACAATTGGAAAGAAAAACAGACTGAGCTTATAAAATACTTATAAAAAACAAGCAGTTAAGAAAGTTTTCTCCAGACTGCTACTATTTCCCAGTTGGGAAAGGCTCTAAGTTTTAATGATACCAACAGATACATGCACACAGAATATATGTTCTCTGGGAAAAAAATTCAAATTATGACTCTGCCTGTTATTTGCCAAAAGCCACTATATTGAAAGATACACATTGTGTGTGTGTTTGTGTGTGTGTGTTTCAGTTGCTTGTTGTCACTGCTTTTCAGCACTTAAGAACAAGAATTTTACCTTTTGTCTTTATGGGCACAGCTCCTAACTTGTGCCGACTTACAGTTCATGTTCAATAAACATGTGCTATTTGATGGACTAGTTCTCAATTTTGTAGTTAGTACAGTTTATAGTGCTATTCAAAACCGCTCAAAAACTCAGGTGAAAGAGGAACGAATTGATGTAGTAATGGCCATTGTGAATATGCAGATTATACACATAAAGAAATAAGCTTCTAATGCCTACCCTACCTTAGGTTGGCCTAATACCTACCCTACCTTACGTTGGCCGTATTGAACTTATTTTTCTTAAGGATAAATATTGATTTATTGAGCTTGTAGTATGTATAAAGGTTCTGACTGAAGGGTGCTACATATGTCACTTCATTGGAATCTCAAAAAAAAGCCTTGTATGGAAGGTATAAGATTTCCAATTTTATGACTAAAGACACTTATATTCAGAGGGGCTAAGCAATTTGTCTAAGGTCAAAATCATTTAATTTAGGGGGAAAATATGACAGCAAGAGAAATTACGATTACATGGCCAGCCCACAGTTCTTTTTACAGTCCATCAATTCTAGCTCTTTATGTTAGCATGACATTTTTAGGCTGTGGTTCTAAAAGGAGAGGTCAAAGGAAGAGTCAATGATAAAGCAACCTGAGATTTTAAAATTCACTCTGACTTCTGCTGATGGCTCTCCCAGATCCTATGCTTATTCTGCTAGTGAGCTTAACCTTTTGCTTAAGATACCACTTCCTCCCAGATTTTTGAGCTCATTTTCCTAGTACTTCACCTGATTCCTTTCAAACTGGAACCTCCATACCCATGACCTCTACCCCTTTTCCTGACTCTGGTCCATTTATGCAACTTTGTTTAATGATTTGCTTATGTTTTTAACATGGATCTGCACCAACTGCAATGAATTCAGCCTTTGCAACTCAAAGTAGAAGTCTGAAAGTCTGAAAGTCCTAAAGAAAGGAAAAGGAAAACGAATAAAATAGAACATAGAGCATTGACTAACACAAGGGTTTAATCTCAATATCCAGGGAATTCTGACTCTGGCTCTTGATTTTATGCTCACTTTATTTGAGTACCTTCATGCTTTCTTGTCCGACTTTCTGCTCTTCTTAATATTCCACATGTAACCATTGGGCTTACTCCATATTTACCTCTTTTTTTTTTTTTTTTCATATGACTTCTTCGTTTTTCTGTACTATTCACAACAGTTAACTTACTCAATTTCAACAGCAAAGTCTATAGCACCAGGGGACCACTTAATAAAATAAGTTTATACCTAGAAGGATTTTCCTGAGTTAAACTGTAGTATTAGTAATAAAGAATAGTATGATGTTTTGGGTGATAATCTAATAAACAACAACTAACATTTGTTTTGCGATTTACTATATGCTGGGTAATTTACTAAGTCTTTTATGTGTATTATCTCTTTTAAGTTTCATAATAACTTCCAGATAGATGTGTAGTAACTCTGTGTTTAAAATGTGGGAAATTGTAGCTGAAAATGTTAATTGCCTAAGATCACACAGCAGAGTCAGGATTCAAATTATGTTTATCTAAATCTAAAGCAGAGCTGTTAGCCGCTGAAAGCTACCTCCTCCCTTTTAGTATCTCTGTCTCTCCTCGGACTTTTCTTTATTTTGCTGGAGAAAAGTAAAACCTATGTACTCCTAATAACATGTCCACGACCACACAGTTAGTATGTGATAGGGCCAAACATCACCTTGCCTGCCTTAATCTTTTCATGACACCAGGTGAAAACATTCTGGAAGGGATGATACAGAAAAGTAAGATTGTCTTTAAAACTTTGAGATATGTTGCAATTAAAAAAAATCATAAATTCCGTAAAAATATTTAGCCTTGTTTCAAAGAAACAACTTTTATCATTCCCTGCAGCCATTTTACTCCACAGGCAACCTGAGTGGTCTTAGAGAACCTGAGGAAATGGCCATTCTAATGCATTGCCCGGTATGAGTATCTTTTACAGCCTAATTGAGTGCTTAAGTCGAACCCTGCCAGACATGTTAATAGGTAGTTTCTTTCGGGAAGGCAATAGGAGATGTGTGAAATATTCACAGGGCTCAAAATTGTCTCCTGTCACTGAGAGTCAGCCTCATCTTCCAGGACAGATGATATAAAACCTAAGGAAGAAATTCCAGAGTGGCACCCTACAAATATGACAGTGTGGTCATAAGTGTTTAAAGACTTATATGGCTCATTGCATTTTCACTTGGTCTTTTATGTCAAGGATCTCAAGAAAACATCTTGCCCTAGGATATAACAATCTCGAAAAATACATAATTGCCTCCAGAGATATCCCTTAATAGCAAATGGCCACTGAGCAAGAGTCTGGGGAATTGATAAGGAATTTGCTGGTTTCAGAGAACAATAGGAGCATTAAACAATTCTACACTGAAACTGAAAGGCAGTTGATCTTGGAATTATTTTTTTTTTGTTTTAAACAACAACAAAGAAAACAATTTCACTCATTTCCCTACTGAGACCCTTTTGTTTTCTCACAACGTTAAAGTAAGGTATTAAAAAGTTCATCAGAGCAATGGATGATCTTAAATTCAGTAATGAGCTGGTAAGCCTCTTTAAATAGTAAGATGTTTTAAGACCTTCACAAGGATACTTGTTCTCTATCTGTTGAAATGAAAAAAATACTGTTTTCTGTTGAGTTTAATGAATTGTACTCTAAGGCAGTCTATGTGTTTTGGCATTTGTAATGTTCAGCTAGGGCCTGGGCAATTCTGTGCTGCTATAATCACTACAGTTATGAGCATGGGTACTAGTGACACCTGTATAGCTTATAATAGAACACTAAGTCACTTACTTCTTAGGTAAATGAACTTGGACTACTTAACCTCTCTGCCTCCATTTCCTCATCTGTAAAATGGGGATTATGGTAGAAACGATCACTTGGGCTGTTATAAAGATTAAGTAGATTAAAATGTATAAAGTACTCAGAATAGCTCCTGGTGAGGGCTGACCCTGTGTTTTAAAAAAAATATTATGGTTAGCATTAAATGTTGGACACTGATAATTCAAGGCTCTGAATGTTGTTGTAATTTCCTACAAGTAATTCAATTTTAATTCTGACAATTGGTAAGGCTAAAAGACTAGTAAGCTGGGATCACTTTAATTCAACTTCAGTCCTTGTAAATGTTTCCCAAGTCTACTTTCATTCAACTCTTACTTCATGAACTCAACTCAAAGTGTAGGGATTTATTAGACTCTTTCCAGCCTTGGTGGGCTCTGAACACCAATTTTCTGTGTCTGCCTTGTATTGTGAGACTTCCAATGGGACCGCTCAGCTTTTCCACCTTTAAGGCAACTTTTCCAGGATCAGAAAATGCCACAGGGAAAAGATTTCCATGGATCCTGGGGTTATCTCACTGCCTCGCCTTCTTCTCCTGGATTTTGGCTTATTGATTTACTACCTTGATTTACTTTGATGTCTTCAAGAACTTGATTTTATACGTTTAACTATTTTAATGGTTCATGTTTGAAACTAATTCAGAAGTTTTGACTGGATTAACTTAGTCCTGAATTGCTAAACATAGAAGTATTCACAACCATCTTCTTCATTTTATAAAAATTAGGTAATTAAATCATCCATCTAGTAAGTGGCAAAACCTAAGGTCTGCCTGAGCTTAAAGCCTATGTTTTCACCCATTACATCATGCTGCCAAAGGAGGAAGGTGAAGGTGCCAGGAAATGCAAACAGATGTAATTGCGCTCTGGATAAAGTTGCAGTCCCATAGATTTCTTAAAACACTGCACCAGAACCAGCTTTGCTACAAAGCAAGCTGTACCCTCAGTAAAGCACGAGTAGAGGAAATGCTGATGACTATCTTTGCAGAAGCCGTTATTGTATGGCTGCAGTGTATCTCCCAGTGATAGAGAACAAAGTGCCATTGCTGATGATGCCGCAGAGATGGTGATTCCACAGAAATTCAACTTGTACAACATCCTTCCAGTTGGATATTATAACAGAAAGGTTCTCGGGACAAAAGAAAAAAGTGAGACTGTTCATCATGACAAAATAATCAAACTTAAATGCCTGTCTCCTTCAAAAGTTGGCAAAGCAAATATGAAAATATATCTAATAAAATATTAAAGTGAACTGGCTGGTACCTTGAGGGAACCAAATGAGCTGTGTAAAGGAAAGAAATTCTTCTAGAATGCTAAGTGACCCCAAAAGCAATGGCGGCTTTTTGGTAGGAAAGATTGGGTCCACTGGTATGTGGGCATTGCTATCAGATGTATTATTGACTGATGCAAATGGAAGTCTTTCTGAGACACAGAAGGGGAGAAATTGTTAAGTGACTATTTGCCAAATTAAAAACATTGGATCAAAGAAGGAAAGTGATATTCAATCTTCTAAAACTTTATTTGAAACAATGAAAACTGAAAAAGGAAAACCTTAAAGTAAAGAAAGGACTTGACACTATCTATCTATTAAGCTTTTCTGAAAGACATACTGTTCTGAAAATCCGTCTCACAGCTCCACATGTTTTGAAACTTAAAAAAAAAAAAATTTACAAAGCGTAATATCTTAAGTTTCTGGTTAAATATAAACTGAATGGATGTAAAATTTTACCAAAACAAGATTCCTCTATAAAGAACAGAACCTTCCTTTCTATGCTCCAAAGAATAAAAAAAAGAAATCTTCAAAAGATTTTGCAAAGTGAAACCATCAGTAAAGCATTTTTCATACATTTGTTGTGGTATTTACTTGGCATTTTAAACATTTTCTCTTGGTGTGACACATCCATTTTGCACATATGGGCTATTTTATTATTAACACATAATGGAATAGTTAGGCAATAACATTTCATGCATAAGCATGTGAAAATTAATCTAGCCTTTCAAATAAATCTATACTTATTTCATAAATTCTACTTTCCTTTTCTAATTCCTAGACCTGTACTTAACATTAGGTTAAAATTTCTTCTTCCTTATTTTCACATGCTGCAAATAAAAGTAAAAATTACTGGGTCCTAAGACTGACTTTCTGTTTGAGGTTTGGAAAGATGAACTTGGGTCTGTTAGTCTCCTGCTTAAATGGTTTTAAAGCATCTTGAAACTACGGAATTCAAGTTCTTTAACCTAAAGACCCTCCGAGATAAGCTTCATGCCTGCTGTTTTTCCCATCAATCTGTAAATCACCACTCAGTGACTTCTTGACACTTCAGTAATATTCTGTTTGTTGTTTCCTTCATGGTCCTATTGCTCCATGCCTCTATTTTTGTGCCCTTCTTTGCTTGAGGAATTCTACTCTCTTTCATTCTTCAGGGAAAACTTGCAGGTCTTTTCCATGCTCTACTGCATCCCTATCTATATTCCTGTAGTTTTTAATGAATATTTCTGTCATGACAACAACTATGTTTTTATTATAATCACTTATTCATATGGCTTCCTCTCCACAAACGATGAAGATTGTTACGTTTCTGGTTAAATATAAACTGAATGGATGTAAACTTGTACCAAAACAAGATTCCTCTTTAAAGACTAGAACTCTCGTTAATAAAGGGAATCTTTTGTTTTCTGTTTTGTATCCCCTTGAGGAGTATTTTACCATTGGAAAGAGATGGCATTTTAGGCTGATGTTACAATATAGGCAAAAGTCAAAGACAGGAACGAGAGGGAAGGTATCAGTTTAATTAGAAAACAAGGGAGTGTGTGATCCTCATTTTGTTCAAAATATACACTGAACCCTATACCTTGCTCAGCAAGATACTATACTACTCATTTGCAATGTAATAGAGAAAATGTCCTGTCCTTGTGAAGCTCTAATTCTGATATGGAACACTATAAATGAAACCAGGCTAGTAAAGGGCCAGAGGGATTAAGTATTAAGATGAGTAAAGGGGAATCATTTGTTGTTATTTTGGAAAGGATGCTTCAAAGTGAATAAAATATTGGTGCTAAAGTATTTAATGAAAATGTATACAATAGATTATGAGGAAGAAAGAGATCAGATGTTAAAGTATGAGCTTTGTTTGATGTTTTAAGAATGGAAGAAGAAAGAAAAATCTCAAATCATATATTCAAGAAAGAACACTAATTGTATCCAAAACAACTCTGAGGACAACTGAAACGTTGTTTGTTTGTTTGTTTTGTTGTTGTTGTTGTTGTTGTTGTTTTTGGGGACAGAGAACACTTACATGTGCAAAGTAAAAACTGAAAGAGGAACTTTTGAAATGGAAACAAAAAAGTAGACAGAGGAGAAGGAAATAAGTTATTTTCCTTTCTCTCTCTGTCCTTTGGTGATATCCTACCTCTCTGACTTTGGGCTTGGATATATGACTTGTGTTGGTCGATGGGATGATAACAAATTTGACACAAGCAGAGACTTAAACAAGCCTGTATGTGTTTTCACTTCCTCTCTTGCTGCTCAAATGAGCATGCTCGACAATGAGACATGTGGAGCAGAACCAAGCCATTTTAAATATCCCAGTCAAGCTCCAGACATGTGACAGGGCACAACCAAAATCAATGAAAACTTCTAGTCCGCATAGAGCTAACTCACGACTACGAGATTGAGACCTTCGCGCCCAGCTCAGATCAACAGAACCGCCAGCCAACCTGTACATTCCTGAGCAAAAGAAATACTTTTACTGTATGTTAATGAGATTTTGTAGCCGTTTGTTACACAGCATTGGCTATCAATTACTCATATAAGCAGCATGGATGTCAAAGAGGATCCTTCTGTAAAGGCATATATTACATTGAATTATGTTCCTCAGACATATATGTTGAAGTTCTAATCCCAATACCTGTGAACGTGACCTTATTTGGAAATAGGGAAATCAAGTTAAGATGACATCATTAAGGGGGGTCTTAATCTAATAGGACTAATGTCTTTATAGAAAGCAGAGAAGAGTCTCAGGGAGAGCACCATATTAAGACTGAGGCAGAGATTGGAGGGGTATAGCTATAAACCAATGGGTGTGAAGGACAGCCAACAACCACCAAAAATTAGGAGAGAAGCCTGGAAGAGATTCTCCCTCGGTCTCCAGTAGGAACCATATCTACCACCACCTTGATTTCAGACTTTTAGACTCCAGAACAGTGAGAGAAAAACATTTCTGTTGTTTTAAGCCAACAAACGGGTGATAATTTTTAAAGGCAGCCCCCAGGAAACTAATACAACATCTGATCAAAGATCTATAGCTTCAGAAAACCAGGTTTTATAAGAGAAGCCTAATACAGAGACATAGTTCTTGGCTAAGGCTTGGAGATCTTATATATTATTATAAAGACAAAATAAAGTATTGTATCTGACATTCGTAGGAAGGACTCTGATCCATATAGCTAAGAATACACACGCATCATCGTTTTTATGTGAAAATTCAAAGCCTGCTGAGAAAAGAGGTACAACTAGAAGTTTCTATTCTTATATTCTTCTTACTTATCTCTACAAATGCATCTTTCTTATCATGCTTCCCTACATTTTATTGAGGTTCTCTTTCTTTTTGCGTAGAAATCCTTTCTTAAAGTCTGGGCTAGAAGGCACATCTAAGTTCTCACATTATTCTGTGTACTCATAGCACTGGCAATTTTGTAGTTGACATTTTAATTTTCTACCATCAAACTGTAAATTCTATCAAGTCAGTACTATGGCTACATTTAGCTCTTATAGTGCCTTAAACGGGTGCTGAATAAAGATCCACTAAGTAAGTTATATTATCAACTTACTAAGCAGAACTGCTTTCCTTAAGAAGCTTCTAGTCCTAAACTTGTGTTCTTCTTTCCTAGTTTATCATCAATTTCTTGGACTCTAAATATGACAAGAGGCAACCCTTGAATACTTCAGTCAATGAAAATGATGTTGGGTTTTTAGTCAAAGCTTTGACATTTATTTCACCATTTGAACAGCTCACAGGCCATATTTTGTCAAAGACAGGCACACGTGAATATAGCATAATGATTAAAAGAAAAGTTTTGTAGTGAGCTATATCTTGTTTCAGTCTTTGACTCAATGACATATAAGCTGTATAAAATACCAAATTACTTAAACTCTCTTAAACTGACTTTCCTCATTACATTTGAATTAATAATGCATGAATTATAGTATTGTTCTAAGAAGCAATAAGAACATATGCAAAGGTATTAATATGAGAACATATTAACTTGAATTGCAAAAATAAAGGTTTTGAAAAAGAATTATGTATGAATCCCATTGTATTAGTTTGGTAGGCCTGCCTTAACAAAGTACCAAGTCTGAAATTAAGGTGTCAGCAGGGCGGATTTCTTCAGAGGCCTCTCTCTTGTTTTGTAGGTGGTTGTCTTCTGGTGTCTTCACCTGGTCTTTCACCTGTACATGCCTATGTCCTAATCTCCTCTTCTTAGAAGGACACCTGTCATGTTGGATTAGGGCCCACCCAAATGACCTCCTTTACCTTAATTACCTCCTGAAAAGCCCTGCCTCCATGTACAGTTACATTCTGAGGTCCTATTCTCAGTGTTAAGACTTTGGCATATGAATTTTGGAGGAAAATAATTCAGCTTATAACATCCTTGTTCCAGTTTCATGTTGTCAGATGAAACTAATGTTTCTTATGTTCCATATAATGCTTAGTTTATTATTGTAAAGTTTTTGTTTCATATTTAAAATTAGAAGTGTTTAGCTTTTAATCTATCATCCAAGTCAAAACACTGATCGATAGGGAACATAACCTTCATTTTTTTAAACAAAATTCAACTCTGATCTTTCACTTAAACAAAGGGTTTTGACACAAAGTTATATAACTGTTGTTAGAATATTCTCACAATAATTTGTACGTCCCTGTGGAAACGGAGTGTTTCTCTTTCTTTCTATTTCCATCACATTTTATTTTTGCCCTTCCATATTGGGTACTGGCCCAATACCCGTTACAGGTAACAGGTCCCTATGGACTGCCTGACTGTTCAGTTCTGTAGAATTTCTCTCCCTGACTCCCCTAGGACATTGCAAAACATACGTTTTATTTATTTATTTATTTATTTATTTACTTACTTACTTACTTACTTACTTGCTTACTTATTTCACAGTCAGCACTTAGTGCATTATGGATTATAAATATCGCTAAGTTTGCTGCATTTCACCATGTTAAAACCTAAATATGCTAATGTACATATCTAGTTGAACAAAATTCATAATGGCCTATTCTGGCTAATTATTATTAATTAAAGTATTATTATAATAAAATCAACACCTGGTATCTGATCTCAGGATATTGGTCCAAATCACTATGGGGAGTATGTAGCAACTTTGTTATAGTGAGGGACTAAATCCAGCCATGTTAAATCGATCAGCTAAAATGCCTTGAACTAGTATGTTCTGGCTTTCAATTGCAAAGTACGGATCACAAGGAACAATGAGTCAAAGAAAACCCTTTCCCATCATTTAACAATGAGGTTAAAGTTCATACTTTACATTGTAGTATTCATGTGACAGCTGTTATCAGTCTGTCAACAATCGTCCCATAGGATGATCATCTTTGTCTGGATAACAGTAAAATTTGTGTATGGAAATTTTTTGCCTTAAGTAAAAATATAGATTTTACTGCAATAAATTTCCATCTTAGGAATTTAATTTGTACACATAAACCAAAATCTTAACAAGGTGAAAAAGTAGATTCAAATTTAGCAAAGCTAAAAGTATTGTGATCCTTGCTTTTTTTTTTTCACATGGACTATTTTCTTATGTATTTACTGTTACTCAGTGAAGAAACATTGCAATAAGTTTGTTAATAACTGAAGCTCAGATTACCTAAGGAACTTTCCTCATTTTGACAGTTCTATTCCATAAGGAATGAAGTAAATGGTGTTGGGAAAACATCCATCTGGGGTGGGGGAAATACTTACTTCCTATTCTACCTTTCTTATGCAGAAATCATTTTATTTTTAATGAATCAAACATTTTCATGTAAAAATGAGGTTATAAATAGGAAAAATATATCCTTTTTTCTTTTATAATAATTGATTAGGATAAGCCTTTTTAAGAACAAATGCCTAAATGCCTAAAAGAAAGCAACTGATTAAATTATATAAATATTTATAGTTTTTGTGTGGTTATAAAAAAAATGTCCTTCAAAACACCAAATTAATTAATTGACTTTAAAAATCAGGTTGTATTTTAGGCATAAAAGTATAATTTTCTTAATATAAACATAATTTTAAAATCAATAACAATAGCAAATCCAGGAAAAAATATGCAAAAGACATAGAGTTAAAAAAATAACAAAAAGAAAAAGAAAAGGCAAAGCATTACAAATTTTCTAAAACAAATGTTAAAGATGCTCAACTCCATTTCACAATAACACACACGTAAAAACATTTTCTTAAATTTCATATATTTGACAATGTTATTTTTCAAAATATACAGGTAAACATACAAATTGTTATGACTTTTCAAGAGTTAATTCAAGATAAGTATGCAAACAAATCTAAAGTACACATTCCCTTTGGCTCAGCATCTCCACAGTTAAGAACCTAACTTACAGATAAACAGATACATAGGATGTTCCTTGAAAGACTGCTTTTAGTAGAAAAACATGAGAAGTTTATATCATAATTAAATACAGAAAAATTTAGATAAAATTTTGTTTGACATGACTGGCAAATGTCACCTGTCTTTTGTTTTCCAAAATTTGGTATCAGTGAATAATAGAAGGGAAGGGATGATATCATTTTGTAATCCTTCATGTTAAGTGAGAAAAAAAAAGTATTGTCTCTTACAGAAGAAAAGAGACTTTAACTTTAAAAAAAATATTTTTTTCCTTCCTTTCCAGCCATGTCTAAAAGCAGAGCCGCTGTATGAATGGGTTATCTTTTTGCATTACATAACAGGAAAAAAATACATTCACAGCAGAATGAAATATATTTGCTTTGATCTTGTTACAGTGAGAAAGGCCCTGAATGGACGTAAAGTCCCATTCATCATGCATTTGCGACGAAGGCATTAATCAAGATAACACCATGTCTCGCGTAGTGAAAGCTGTGGATCAGGAAACATACGGAAATAGTTTCAGAGGAATATGTATTTTCTTGAGATCCTCTGCATTCAAAATCAAAACACCCCCTGTCCAATGCACCTCGTATATTTTCAACCCAACATTTCCATTTGTGTTTCCCAGAACTGCAGTTAAAATGAAATATTAGCTCATGTTGGGTGATGTTTAAGAGCGCCCATGAAATATTCTGGCAGCCTCGGGCCTTCTAGGAAAGTGCGGGAAATCATAGCATCTGCCCTGAGGGGAAAAGTCAGCTCCAGCCTTCACAGACTGTGCTTTTGGCAACGGCAAACAGGATGGTTTTACTTACAAAGTGGCGTCCATTTGAAGTCCTTGCATGGTGGTCAGGTTGGGGATCCACTGTTCATGTGAACTACTACACTTAGTAATATAAATGACATTCAAAGCCAAAATATCAGGAAAACTTCTATATCCACATGTTAATAGCCTCAGCTTATCAGCTTCAATCTAGAAAGATGCTCCCCACAAAATCAAAATGCATAGGCTGTCCACTTTCATTACTGTGTTGTCATCATTAGCTTCTTAGTATTTGAGTTGTTGGTATATTATTTTCAATGGCTAAGGGACACTGCAATGGTTTATCTGCTTTTGTTTGCAATGCTCACTGTTTGTCTCTTATCCACTCACCTGGTCATGGACGCCGCCAATCTAGGATGATAATTTCTAGAAACATAATGGAAAACTGTGTGAGCATGATAACTCTGTGTTATCATCACAACTGATCATCTGCATAGGAGATGCTGACTGAGCTATTTACTCAACAATCTGCTATTAAAAAGCAAACAAACACAAAAAACTATTTAAATTGTTTTAAAAGACCTTAATGTGAAAGTGGTTCCTGATATTGAGCGTTGAGGGCTTCGTTTCATCCCCTTGTTGCCACACTAGTTACAGCATGAGGGAAATGTCCAAGGCTCCTTAAAAGATACTCATCTTGCTCATACTGATTGCTGACTATTTTTGTCAAACTGTGATAGAGTTTCTTGTAGTCAAGTTTTTTGCATGGACTGACCTAGGTTTTAACTCCTGCCTCTAAAACAAACCAGCCTTGTAATTTTGGATAATATGTTTAACCTCTGACTTTAATAGGAAGAATTCTTCTAATTGAAAGTTACAGAAATCCAACTTTAATTAGCTTCAAAAGGAAATAAAAATGCTGGGTGACCTGACAAGAACACAAAAAGGCAGAAATGAAGCTGAATTGAGAAATCGCTTAATGCAAAGTCTTCACATTGTCCATTTCTCTCTTTTCTCTCTTTGTATGAAACTCACTCTTTTAATACAGGTAGACATTTCCTATGCATAAGAAATATTCCACAAATCACTTCAGATGTATAAATACAGAATTTCCAACCAGAAATCCAGGGAAAAACTACTCCTCACCAACTCAAGCCTAGAAATCTATGGGAATGAGTTTGATCCAGCTGGAGACAAAAGCTCGTCCATGAAAATATTCCAGAGAGATGGTGAGGGAGGAGGCTATAACTAGCCCCACCTAAATTCCAAAATCCATCTATTTTCACTAGAAGAAAGGTAGAGGAAGGAATGCTGGATTAAGGCAATTTCCATTTTTGTTTTCTCCCAATTTTCTCAGATGTAAATTTAAAATAATGTACTTATTCTATAGAGTTTCTGTGACATGTCGGTGGCATAATGTATGTAATGATTAACATAATTTTTGGCCAATGGACTAGAGTCACGAAATAGTAACTATTATTATGACACTTATGTTAAAGGAGGCATATGAAATAATTTACAGTGGCATGACCAGTCCTGCTATTACATGAGACAGGACATACAAATTTAGCAGTTTCCCACACTTATATCATTTGAATTCCATTATAAAACATATGTATTTCTCACTCTTTTGATTTACTCTGCAGCTTTATATACTTTTATATCATGGCTCAAGTTTATTCATTTTTGATAATCATGAAATATCTTATTTATATTTGATATTATGAAATATCTGACATGTTGCTTTTCATTTCAATGGTTTATTTAATATTTATTCACCACTTAAAATCTTTGAAGCATTGTACTAATAACTTGTACAAATTGTACAGATACATATTTTTAATGTGGTTAGCACAACAAAATAGTAATATTTTTAATATTAAATATGAAACAAAAACTGATATATTGATGTTTTTAATAAAGATAGAAAACATCAAATTGATAAATGACTCAGAGAAGGAGAGAAATCAACATGATTTGCTTATTAATGAATACCGTTTGTCACATACAATCATAATTTTTGGCAACAAATACTGAATCACTTTTTACTACACACAGGAAATAATGATAATAAGAATAATAGTACAATTATAAGAAGAAAGTCACACTTTAATGAATGTGTCCTATATTTCAGAGGCTGTGTGATGTGCTTTATACATATTTCCCCAATTTCTCTTTTCTCAAGTCCTGTGGATTTAGGTACTATTGTTTCTCTATTTTAATACTGAGCAATCTGAGGCACAGAAAAATCGAGTAACTTGTCAAACTTATACAAGTTAACAGCAGAGCTCATATTTGAACTCAGCTCTATCTGAGTCTAAAGCTTGTGCTACTGACTGCTATAAAACACTAAGCAATGGCTTACAGATCAAAACACCAGGGCTTGTACATCTGTGTGTGTTTTCTAGCATCCTTCCTATAAACCATTCTGACTACCTCTCGATTCAAACCACTCTGGCTCCAGGGAAGGTAATTAAGAGTTATGACTTCAAGGGACTTCCTGCTAGGTCACCAGCTGGATTTCCACGTGTTAACAAAGATAATGTGAAATGTAAATACACAACATAATTAGGCAAAAACGGTTGTTTAAATTAGGAGCAAAGGGTCCAATTTTCTGGGAATATGCACAATGACAAGCAATTACCCATGTGGAATGTGCTGACACTATCATTTTCCACCATATCAGACATATAACATTGCTTATAAAATCTCCTGTTCTTTAGTGCTTACAGTTTTTGGAACTGCCATTGCTGTTCAAATCAAGGAATAGTTAAGGCTGACAATAACATTTACCACCTTGGGATGGTACTCCCGCTTATAAAATTTCTGTGTGTTCCATCTGTAATCCCCCGTGACTGTGACTTGTCTTTCTTTTCCTACTGCCAGCACTTTACCACAGCATTTCCCAACATGCTTTGCAGAACAAAATTTGTATAGGACATAATTGACATTGTAGGAGATCCACATTTAGCAAGTCTTGAAAAAACTGGGAGATGTTTGGAAAGATTTTGCAAAATTTCTCAAGGATATTGATATGCAAGTAGGTATACTCACAAAGGAGATATGAAGTGCAATGATTTCTAGATGTATTTGATCCTGAAACAGTGCTTCTTGAAACCTTTCCAAACTAGTGATGTGTTACACAATGGAGAAAACACTGGTGGGAAACACTTCAGTGTGCTCGTTTTGCCTCTGTTTCTACCTCTTATTCATTCCCCATTTTCTTACTCTCAACAGATTTAACTGTCTGTAATTAATATGCATCAATATCTGTAGTCGCTTGCATTTATTACGTACTTAACTTTGTGATAACTTAACTTTGTGATTCTGAGCTAAGAATTTTTGCTTGCTTCAACTCCAAGCAATCCTTTGAAGAGCTGTTATTACACCAATTTTACAGATAAGGAAATTGACAATCTGAGAGGTTATGAGAAGTGCCCAAGTTCACTTGGTTATTAAATGGTAGAGCAGAGATAGGCACTTAGGCTATCAAATTCTAATATTAGAATTCAAATACCTTAGCAAAATAGGGAAGGCCTTTCATGTCCTGAACACAATTTATTTTTTAATTCTGATACTATGCCACTCACCTTTCCAATCGTATTCCCTCGATCAACCACTCAGTAATAGAACAATTTATCAGCATTTCTTACCGTGTTACTAATTTATGGTTCTACTGTAATATAAGTGAGTGTATCAATGCTTTAATAAATAAATAGCAACTTTTTAAAAAGTTGTCTAGATGATTAATAATCCTAAAAATATTTTAAATTATATTTTATAATGGACTTAACACAATACTCTATAAACCATATACATATGCAAGAATATATGGATTTGTTTGTTTATACATGAAAATAAAAATAGCAAAAAGTGTATGAACATAAATATTAAGAAAATTTTCTTGATCTCACCAACATTAACCACATTGAAAACAAATACAGCAATTACTGTTTAATCAAAGTATTCAATAAAGCAGATATGAAATTTCTAGGCATATATCTTCTATGTTGGTTTAGGAAGGGGTTTTTCTTAATATGCTTATTATTAAACACCAGGAAAAGCCTGTGGAATATCAGTCTTGGGTAATTTTTCATGTGAAATAGAGAAACTTCAAACTTTGCCACTAGCATTGCTAAGTATTTATATAAAAAGAAACCACAAACAAACAAAAAAAGGTATTTGAGTACATTTCAAAGAAATAATAATAAAATGCATTATATGTCTTAGTCTGTCAAAGGATTTTTTTAGGACAGTATATTTATTTATTTAATTGTAATGTGTGTCTTTTTTTTCGGAAAAAAAAAAGAGTTGACAGTGAGTGAGATGGGTGAAAAAAGATTGCAATAACAACATCAAATACAAAAAAGATCTGTCTTGGGAAAGCTTTCACATTAAGCACAAAATATAGTTTGACGTTCCTCACTATAAATACAAAATCAAAGCTCCATGAAGGCAGAGCATTTTTTTGTGTGCTTGTTGTTCGTTTGATTAACTGATGAATCTCAAGCACCTAAAATGGTGGTACCATACTGTAGCCTCTTAACAACTGTTTGCTGAAATTGAGTATTCAAAATCAAAATAAAAGGTTTAAAAAATATAAAAATTATGAGAAAAGAAAAATTATTTGTTGTGAAATGAGTTACGGAAAAATATATTTCGGAGTTCTGAAAAAGACGGCTTCCTTAGTGCAATAGTTCTCAAAGATGGTCCTCAGACCAGTATCATTAGCATCACCCAGAAATGCACACTTTTGGGTCCCACCTCAGACATACTGAATCAGGAACTCTGGGGGTAGGAACAAGCAATTTGTATTTAATGAGCCACTAGGTGATTCTTATGCATAAAAGTTAGAGAACCATTGCCTGTTAAGACCATAAGAGATCAGATCCCCAAGGAACTCACACCTCTTTTAAAATATAAATTACTAATTTTTAGATCCTGGTACATGGAATACAATTAATTTTTGTACATTGACTTATCCAAAAAACTTACTACATTGACTTATGTCTAATATCCAATTTGTAGGTCATTTTGAATTTTCCTTATTAATAACAGGATGTAATTTGTAAACAATGTAAGTTTTATTTCTTTCATTCCTTGTGCCTTTTATTAGTTTTCTTGTCTTTTTGTAACTATTATAGCTTATAAGACACCCTCCTTCACCACCTAATGATTATTATTATAATTTTGATCAGTATTGCTATTGCTGCCGTTGTTATTATATTACATAGTCTATTCTTGTTATATCTCACACATTTGCCTTTATCATTATTTTTTTATTTCTTCTTATGTCTCTATTTTTCTATCTGAGATAATATTTCTTCTGTCTGAAAAAAAATTCTTTCAGTATATGCTTTCATGTGGGGTGACAAATTCATTCACTTTTTGTATCTCAAAAAATGGATTTTGTTACTACTTTGAAGTTGTTTTAATACATCATGTTAAAGATGAACAACAATATAATTCCACTCTTTTCTAGCTTTCATCGTCTCCATTGAAATAGTATTGGCAATGTCATACTATTGCTGATCTGAAGCAATGAATCTTTCCCTCTCCCTCCCAACTGTTTGTAATATTTTCTCTTTGACATGGAAATCAGCAGTATTACTTGAATGAGTTTAGATGTGATTACTTTCATATTTAACCTACTTGAGCTCTGGAGTCCTTTTTGGATTTATAGGTTATCATCTTTCTTCAGTTTTGGGAAATTCTTGTCCATTTCTTCAGTATTTTGAAATTCTTGTTCAAATACTGCTTCTGCCCTGTTCTCTGTCTTATATATCTATGAAACTATAAATGCAAATACCTTACACTTTTCACCAATCCTATGTCTGTTTTATATCTTTTTACGTATTTGTCACTATTTTTTGCTCTCCATACCTTAAATTTTCAGCCAGCTCATCTTCCAATTGTCTAATAACTTCCGCAGATTATGGTTCAACTCATCTATTGAATTTTGAATTTCAGTTAATGCATTTTCTAAAATTCCATTTGATGACTTTTCACTGATTTCAATTCTCTGAAAAACAGTATCCATCATATCACGCATTTTCTTGAACATATTGATAACAGTTGTGTAAAAGTCTATGTCTGATAAATCCGGTAAATGGCTCATCTATTTTTTTCTTTCTCTTGAATTTATTTCTTGGTGTGCCTCGTAATTTTTGATTGCATGCCAGACACTGCATATGATACATTGTAGAATTTCCGAATGGTGTCATCTTTCTACAGAGAGAGTTCATTTTATTTCTTGTGGATCAGTTGGAAGGGAGCAGACAACCTTTAGAGTCAAGGCCAGAGCTGACTCTAAACTGTTTTGCAGCTAAGACTGGATCTACCTATGATTCTTTACTGCTCTTAAATATTATATGCTCTTCTTGGGTCTCAGGTGAGGACGTGGGATGTTAATAGTCTGGGTCCTAAACTATTTCTTACGTAACACTTAACACTACCACGCACTCCTCCTGATTGGAAATATCCATGGTTTATAACAAACATTCCAGGCTTTTATATGTAAATAACAATAATATTTCAAAAACTTTGAAACACAAGTCACTAGATAAGATTAATTTCATGTTATACTACCAAGGTAATGATAGTAATGATTCATCTTACGAAGTACAATAACCAAAAAAAACCCTGATATTTTGATATCAATTTGTATTATTTACTCATATAATGCAAAATAATTTTTAAAAATGACCAAAATTTCATTGATCATTAAAAAAGTATAACAATGCAAACTCATGTACTCAGGTATATTTCCTGTAAAACTCAAGTTAAAATCTGAGCTTGTGGAAATTTAAAAATTGACTTTGATCATGATGTTTTTCAGTTTTGATGTCTATTTCTTTCTTTAATGCAAGGCACAAGAGTTTTTTTGTTTTGTTTCATTTAGTTTGTCAAAACTAACACGTGAAAATAAAGTCTAAATTTCAACCTTCTTAAAATTTCAAATGTATATTAAAACTAGAATGAAAAGGTGTAGGAAAAGACTGACCATATTGTCAAAGCTAATTCATCCAAAGGTCAGAAAGTATTTTATAAACGTGTAATTGATGAGTTTTCAAGATTTGCCATGGATAAATATAAGAAGGTGACTAATTATTTTGAATAATTATAAAATGAGATGTAGAGAAATCAGAGATCATCTGTGCAGAATGAGGTTGTGTGACCCAAGGCCCCTTAATTAGCTCTTGATTATGTGAAATTTTAAATTTAGTTGTTATCTCCTGTTAGATTAATAATTGCTTTTCACATAACACGAAGCCTTTTATACTGGATAATGAGCAATCCTTTTCATCAACACAAAGGGGAGAGATGAAAAAAGTAGATTTAATTCACCTGAATAAAGGATTAGATGAGCTAACACTTAGATCGTCCTCAAAATAATGGGGGACATGTTCTGAGAAGAGCAACCAATGGTAGTTACAGAGTTCTTTAAAATAAAAAAGACTGAATTCTATCCCTGATTAAAAAAATCTATCTTAATAGTTGAAAACCTGTTTTTTTTTTTAGGAAGTTTGGGAGACTGGAAAGGAACTGGGGAGGAAGAAGGGCCATTTGAAGCTGAAATTCTGTTCCACCACTTACAAGTTATGTGAAATTAGACAAGTCATTTAAGGACTCTAAGTCTCAGTTTCCTGTGTTATAAAATGGTGACAAAAATGACTTCCTTATATATGTCTGTTCTATGATTTAATGAATTAATTTGCAGGGCTTGATATGTGATCATACTATTACATAAAGAGCTTACATTTAATCCTCATACCTATACCATTATAAAGATGTCATTAATAGTATTCTAATTCTTCATGGGGAGAAATGAGGTACAGGGATGTTACATTACGTGCCTAAAGCCACATAGCTAATAAGTGTTGGAACCAGGATTTGAACTCAGACGATCTGACTCCAGAGTTCATGTTTTATATCACTTCTCTGAGTAAGCACTCATTAATGGTAGATGTTATATTATCATGATACTTGTTAATTCATTATCAGCATGCTAAGGAAGGCACATGGACTGATTAATGGTGACGCACCATTTGTTTGTCGACACAAGGGGACTATCTGACATTTATGAGAAGTGCCCCTATGATCTCATTATCCCCTTACAAGAATGAGACGATATCTTCAGTCATTCTCCCTAAGCTTGTTCAACCCTTTACCAATAAGTACAATCATTTGTCACTTCCCTTTCTCTTATGCTGTTTGCTACCATACCCCATTTCTCATTTCAAGAAATTAAAGCTAAAATTAGGAATTCAATTCAAAAGACAATATTTTTCATATTATTCCTAAGGTTTACATTTCTGTTTTTTCTTTATTGATCTTTGCCCTTTTACTCTAACACTTTGGAGAACTTAATCAATTGTATAAAAGCTCATTCCAGAGCATCTATTCATATATGTGATGTAACCATGCTTGAACAGCCTGTGAGTGTGATGCAAACATTTTTTTGAGAACAAAATTCATTGAAGTATGAAGTATTTTTATATACATAGATAGATAGATATGCGTGTGTATATATGTATATATGTATATATGTATCTCTATATATTGAGATATGCATATATATATATAGATCTCTATATATATATGTGTATATATATATGTGTGTGTGTATATATATGTGTGTGTGTGTGTATATATATATATATATAAATTTGTCATAAAAATTTATCAGGCTGTACTCTTGTGATTTTATATATACACAAGAGTACAGCCTGATAAATTTTTCAAAAACTGAATACACTGGTACCAGCCTCAGATTTAAAAAGAAAACATTACCAGCACTTCCAGGAACATGGTGTTCTAGATCCTCTCCCAGTTACTTCCCCTCAGGGTACTTACTCTCCTGCCTTATAGTATTATAGCTAACTTGTACTTATTTTGACTTTATATACATAGTATCATATAGTATCCATACTTTTTATAGTTTCTTTTGCACAGTTTGTGAAGTTTACCTACCTTTTTACATGTAGCTGCAGTTTATCCTTTCTTACTGTTGCATGGAGAAGCACCATAAGTATACTACAGTATATACATTCATTATAAAATTGAAAGATTCTTGAATTATTTCGAGGATGGAACTATTAAGAATAATAATGCTATAAACATTGTTTTTTATATATTAAATGAATATGTATACATATTTCTGTTGGTTATACACCCAGGAATAGAATTGCGGGGCTATAGGAGGGCTCATAATTTTTTAAATAAAATATATTTTTTAGAATATATTTAGATTTATAGAAAATTGAGAGGTTAGTACAGATAGTTCTCATACATTCCACATTCAGTTTCCCTATTATTAACATCTTACATTATTATGATAGATTTGTAACAATTAAATAAGTAATATTGGTACATTATTACCAACCACTTATTTAGATTTCCTTAGTTTTAAATTAATTTTCTTGTTCCAGGATTCCATCCAGGATACCACATTACATTTAGTCATCATGTCCACTTACATTTTTCTTGGTTATAGCAGTTTCTTAGACTTTCCCCATTTTTCATGACTTTGAAAGTTTTGAGAAGTATTGGCAATATGGATGCCCCTGTATTGGAATTTTTCTGATGCTTTTCTCATGATAAGGGTGGGGTCATAGGTTATTGGGAGGATGTTCCTCGAGGTAAAGTGCCATTTTCGTCATAGCATATTAAGGATACATATTCTCAACATGATATGACTGTTGATGATGGCCTTTTTCATCTGACTGAGGCAGTGTTTACCAGGTCTCTTCAGTGTAGAGCTACCCTTCTACTCTCCCCATTTTCCACACTGTACACTTTGGAAGGAAGGCAAGGCTCAATTTACATGTGAGGAGTCCAGAGATAGGCCCCTCTCACTGAGGGAAGAGTATCTTCTCCCTCACAAACTGACTTATTCAACCATTTATTTATAACAGTATGTACTCATTGATATTTATTTTATATCTTAAGTTATAATGGGCCCCTTTCTTAATATGAAAAGTAATAGTTCAACATTAACCTTTCAATACTAGAATCCCAGATAATATCGCGAAATTCTGTGGGGAGACAGTGTTCCAACAAAGTCTTTTAATTCTGCATATCTTTGAAAAAGAGACAATACCAACCTTTTTGCTTTGGACTACATTTTCAGGGATATTTGGATAGCCAACAGTCTTACAAGATAGAGATAGTGTCTGATTCAAAGCAGAGGTCAGATTTGTTTACTGCTCTACATAAAAGATTTGGGTTCTCTAAACTCTGGATTCCACAGGTGTGATGCAAATGCCCTGTGTGTGTGCATTATTTATATGTGCCCCTCTGCAGCTCCCCATGGGACCGGGAGTCAGGGTTAACTGGTGCTCGTGGTAATTGTGCTAAATAATACATTCCTTTGTCTTTGAATCAGAAATCTCATCTTCTGCAAGAATTCATAAAACTGCCACTCTGACTTGTTAGCTTACAAGGAAGGCAAAATCTCAGGTCGTTCACAGTCCTTAGTAACTCCCAACAAAGGTTCTCTCCCTCTGTCTCTCTGTCTCTGTCTCTGTCTCTGTCTCTCTGTCTCTCTGTCTCTCTCTGTCTCTCTCTCTCTCTCTCTCTCTCTCTCTCTCTCTCTCTCACACACACACACACACTTACAAACCACTATGCCTGCTTTACTATCTCATAGCTTTTATGTACTTTTTATTCAGCTGCCAGCCCCCATCCTCTTGTGCTAATGGCAGTGCTCTCAGAGTCATTTGCAGGAGTTTCCCCTTTGCCATGGCTGATGGCGCTCCCACAGTGAGCCAGTGTCAGTGCCCAAGGACACTTTCTCTCATTGTTCACGAAGCTCCAGCTCCCTGGAATCATATGAGTTCTGCGCTATGAGAAGGGCAAAGAAAATACCTCACCGTGCAATTCCACATGCTACACAAACCTACTTCTTTAACTTAGAACCGCACCCCCCCACACACACACACACACAATTTTCATAAGTACATGCTTCTTTCCTATGTATCAAGGTTGCCAAAAATATTTGGGAATATCCAGAAAAAGTTTACCCATGAGCTTTTATTCAGTCTAAAGCTTTTCTCTAGATAAAGAGAGGGTCCTTTCTACCCGTGCAGCTTTGTGTATCACTCAGGGTATTTTCAGTTAGGGGTAATCGAAACAACAGAACTGGCTTTCGTTACAAAAAAAAAATATTTAGTTTTTTTTTAATCCATAGAGATTATTATTTTTTTAAAAAAAGGCCATTCGATGCTTGATTAAATATATACTTTAACAGTTATTTTTAAGTCAATCTTCCCTCAGCCTTCAAGGAGTCAGCTGAGTACACGCATGGCTTCAGGATGCCTGCGAGCTGCTCCCAGGGTCAGATGCATGCTCGTTTTCTCATTTATACTTTATGAATGAAAGAGAACTCATTTCTCCCCACAATCTCGATGGAAAAGCCAACGGCTTAATTTAGTTCTCTATGACCATCGTGAACCAATCACGTTGACGTGGGCATCTGTTTCTAATGATTACTGTAGATTGGCCAGGGAATGAGGATAATTCCACTCAAACCATTGGTGGATACATAATGGGAGATGCATAGAATGAATACTGGAGAGGCAAATATATTTATTATTGTGATAGAAATCACTGTGGACAGGAGGCCGGGAGGCTCAATTCTGTTACCAACTAGTTACGGAACTATGGATACAGCACTCAAATTCAGCTAAATGACCACATTCGTGTGACAAACCCCTCTTTCTCCCTCTCTCTCTCATACACACACACACCATCACATTCCTACCACAGTTCACAGTACTGTTTTATATATTATATATCAAATGATCTAGTGAAGGTAAAAATACTTTGGAAAATAGTGAAACATTATATGCATTTTACCTCCCATCTAGGATTAAAATACATTCCCATTTGTCAGATCTATATTTAAATGTGGCCAAGTGCTCATAAATTATCTAGTAATCATTAGTCAGCTTCAAATATTGCAGCATCAAAGTTCTTCTCTCTCTTTTTTTTTTCCTCCTCTCTCTGTCCTTCTGAAATCTCCTGCAATTATCAGATATTTTCTGCTCAGGCAGTAAAATCTGTTTCTCTCACGGCACGGAAACAATTATTTAGAGCTCACCACACACACAAAGAGACAACATGCTTATGTATGAGATGAATAGATAGAAGACAGTATCAATCAATATTCTAATGCCAGGCACACAGGAGAAAATAAATACGAGGTGATTTGATTACTCTTTTCTTCCAAGTATCAAATGCTCTTTAAAATTTCTTACTGACATCACTCTTTATCTTTCCCATTAGATAAGGTATTGGTGTTAGCCAAGAAAGTAATGGTTTTGTTTGTGTAGTCCAATAAATAGAGCTTAAAAGTTTATTATCAAAATATTGCATGCTGCAGTAAAAGTGATCTATGCTTCTGGAACCTATTCGGCACGTATAAAAAGGCTGAAGGGCTAAGATGGGTGTTTGTCACCCTCTGGAAAAGCAGCTCTTCACAGAAGGAAATATCAGCTTGCTGGAATACATTCTTCTTTCACTCTCAAACACAAAATCAGTTCCAATTGAAAATGCCTTAGAGAATATGCTATGCAAATAGAATGAATTTAGCATTTACCAAATGAATCAAACCTGGGCTCTGTGGAGGAGCCTGGATTAGAGACTACAAACCGAACCCTGAAGACTAACTCTTCATTTTCTACAAGTTCTTATCTTTACAGTCTTATGGCACCCTCTCTTCACTATCAGAAGTTGCACTCTAGTGGCTGGTGAGGGCATGCTTGCTGACAGATATGCATTGTTTGGCTTGCATAGTGTTTGAAAAAGACTGAACCAATAATAAAGATATTGAGAGATTTTACACATAAGCTCAGGTATGAGTTTCTCTGGCACAAGCCAAGCTCTGGCCCTTAGCAATTCTTTTCCTAGTAGGCTGACAATAGCCAGAGCTGGGTAGCAGCTGCTTCTGCTAGACAGAGCAAGAACCCAAGCAGGTCAGTCTCTCTGTGCTTCCCAGAATCTCCTGATGGGATGTCAAGCATCAGTGGAGTTACCCATATGCTGACACTGTTGCTTTCTTTTTTTTTTTAACCAGAGAGATATTATTACTTTGTGCCCATATTACAGAAAGGAAGGAGAGAAAATCCAAAAGGGGGGGGGGAGTTTTTTTCTTTTTTGAAATGAGAAATATTTCTACGTGTTTGATAAGCAAAATATTTTTTTTTAAAAGTAAGTGACTTTAGGAAAGTGACCTCCCACTTACTTCTCTCACGTGCATTACACTTTTGCCCCATAAGACATATGGATTTGCCAACCCTGTCCTAGTTAAACCCAAATTCAATTGAAAGTCATCTTCCTGCCATATCCTACATATAACTGATATTTTCCCCTACTTTATTTACACAGCTCTCAGTTTCTGGCACAGCTTCTTCACTCCCTTAACCCTCCTAAAATCTTACATTTCATCACTGAAAGGTGATGTCCCATCTCTTCTTTGAAGACTTTATCATGTCCATGATTGACTGGAAAGCAATGGTAAAGATGGTAACTTCTTTCATCTAAATAACTTATGTGTTATTTAAATTCTTGTCTTATCACACCATCACAATTATAAACTCCAGAGAATAAGTTCCAGTTGCTTTGGTTCCTCTCTCGCTGTGCATACCCAATATTCTTCTCCGGATTTCCTGACTAATTCTTATTCAAGTAGCACAGAGCAGAGATGTTGTCAGATATCCATGTGAAGTCACTCAGCATAAATTTGCCTCTCTTCTTTTTGTGCTTTTCCTCTCCTCTCCTCATACAGACTGAAACATCATCCAGACACTAACGCATTCTGTATCCACATCTTCGATCCGTCTGGTAAATCACGTGGATCCAAACCTGTAGAAATGGTATGAATTTTCTCTTATGATAGACAACACACTGAGTAGTTGAACACGTGTAAACATACAGAGCAACGAGGGAAAATTGATCCCTAAGGATGTAAACTGCTTGGTGTGTTTTGAAAATATTCAGCAGGAAGACAATGCCAAAGGACTTTCACTAGAAAATTCCATTTTATTTCCATGGCTTCTTGAGTAGCAAAGATTTAAATATTTGGGTTTGGGAACTTTACTTTTTGCTGTTATGTTTGTAGCCTGTTATGTTTAGCATCTAACTTTTTTATAATATAATGTCAAAAAAAACTGTCAAGTTCATTCTTTGGCAAATCAAATCCAGTAATTCTCATTTTTTGCTGAAGGTTTGTATTCACTAAAAGAGGCTGCAACTCTCATAATACGAAGAACTTTCCAGAACTCATAGGTCTAGTTAGACTCTTTGATCTGGAGAACATTGCCATCTTTCTTACCGTATTTAGGTATTTGGGAAGATTCCACTCTTGGTTTCCGAACAGGAGTAATTAACATGTACAAAATAAGCAGCACCATTGAGGACCTCCCAAAAAGTTTGGAGTTAGTTCCATGTGGTTTATTTTTATTCTTGTTTTATTCAAGCTGGTTTGCCTATTCTGTCAGCAGATGCACCATATGCGACTGAAGACTGTTAAAATCTCTTTTAAACAGAAATTCCAAGAAGGAAGAAATGAAACTAAACAGAAACAAAATGAAATTAGCAGTTCTTTGCAATGTGTGTTTAGAGGGGAAGTCCGATAAGAGAAAATTAATGTTCCTAAATTCTTCGTAGATGCAGTGGTGCATTTATAAGGGGTGAGGTTGAAGAGATAAATTTAAAATTATGTTACTTTACATGCGATCTGGGAATAAACACAGAGACCCACTTCCTTGTTTTTTTGATAGTTTGGTTAGACATTGCATAATCTGGTAGGATACCAAAACACATGATTGAAATCATCTGAAATTTTCCTTTGTTCCTTAACATATTGAAGATGTGTAGCCCATGAATATGGATTAAAAAACAAAAATAAAAACAAATAAACACACAGAACAAACCAGATTTTATCTAGCAGCCCAATAAATCAGGACTTTTGAGTTTTGTCTTGTGGTCATAGAGGCAAGGCATGCAGCTCCCTAGCTTTAGTTCCAGCTTGCTAAAAGAGGGAAGGAGAATCAATACTTAAGGAATTTGTGAAGATAAATAGCACTTGGCACTGATTAGGAACTCATTAAGTGAGTTTTGAAATAGATTTTTAGATGTGTAAGCTGGTATTTTGTAAATGCTTGTCATTGGAGAGAATTCTTTTTTATAGTCATTGTGTGGTACAATCAATAGGTTTAGCTTCAAGTTGTAAATTGACTAAAATCACTCAATGTCATAATGAAAACTGAGGCAGACGACAACATAGAAATATCCCAAGGTCATACAAGTAAGGACAGAACCATTTCCAAAAAATAAATGTTGTTACTTTCAAGCTATATCTAGGCCTATCCACCAGTTTCTCTAAGTATCACATTAAATAGGGAAAATCAAACAAACAAACAAAAAACAAAACAAGAACATTCATGGGGCAGCCAGATAGCTCAGTTGGTTAGAGCATGGTGCTCTTAACAACCAGGTTGCTGGTTCGATTTCCACATGAGCCACCGTGAGCTGCACCCTCCATAACTAGATTGAAACTACTTGACTTGGAGCCGATGGGTACTGGAAAACACATTTAAAAAAATAAACAACAACAAAAAACAAGAACACTCACATAAGATGTATTTGCAACTCCCCTTTTTGTAGTCCTTGATCCCATAAACATCTGTAACACAATGTAAATAGCTGTGTATCTACAGGGTAGCCCCAGACACAAAGCTTCATTCTGTAAGAGAGTGGCTATCACAGGGGTTAGGAATGCAAAGTCAGAAGGCAGGTTGCCTGAGCTAAAACTCATCTTCTTCTCTGTATTAGTCTTCTATTGCTATGTTTACAGATTACTGCAAATTTAATGATGGAAAACACCACACATGTATTATCCCACCTTCTGTGAGTCGGGACTCCAGGCTCTGCAGAGCTTGGGGTCCTCTTCCAAGCTCCTTCAGGTTGTTGGCAGAATTCAATTATTTGCAGCTGTGAAATCCATGGTGACTTGCTTCTTCAAGGTCATCAATCAAACCACTTTGTTGAGGGAGGACCCCAGCTCCTCTTTTAAGAGTTTTCACTTGACTAGGTTGGCCCATCCTAGATAATCCTCTTTTTAGTTAATGCAAAATCAGTTTATTAACGACCTGGATTAAACTGGCAAATCCCCGTCATCATTGCCATATTCTGTTGGTTAGAAGCAAGTCACAGGTTTTGCTCATTCTCAAGGATAGGGGATTGTATAAAGGCCTGACTCATTGTGGGGTCACCTGAAGGTATGTCTGCACTGATCCCTTCCAAGATACTCAAATTTGGGTATGCTAATTAACGTCTCTGAGGAATCCATTTTAAAATCTGTAAAAGAGAACTGACAGATGAATCTGTCTCCTACTTACTTTGAGTAGTAAATGAAAACGCATGTCATGTTTCCTCCAAGATAAGACCTACCCAGAAAATAAGCCCTAGCATGATTTTCCAGGATGCCATCCTGGAAATGTCATCCAGGATGACATCCCCCCAACATAAGCCCTAATGTGTCTTTTGGAGCAAAAATTAATATAAGACCTTGTCTTATTTTTGGGGAAACACAGTATGTAAAGCATTTAGCACAGTGACAGCACATTCTTAGAATGTGCTCGCTATTATTTTCAATTGCCTTAGGGTGCAACAGATAACCAAACTACATAAACAAAGTTTGAGCTGCCATAAACTATTTTACAGGAGGACTATGTATAATAAATTGAGTACATGCTCATGTGGATACATGTATGTTTATGTATATGTACATATTTTTATGTATGTGTATATGTATGAATATATTTATGAGTATATGAATAATCATACATATACATGAGGGAGTCTCACCAAATCTTTGTTTTCAGGCCTTATGGTCAATTATAGGTAGAGTGTATATTGAATTAACAAATTACCTCTTCTTTGACTTGGAAGTGCAAACTCTTGAAAATCTGATAAAACCTTATTCATAAGATTCTAGTAAATAGAATCTTACACAGTTTTATGACTGTGTTCCATAAAACTCTTATTTTGTTAGATACACTAAGTCATGAAAGGATCATACAGTTAAATAAATTCAGAATATTTGGCTTTGAATAATGTTTTAAGGGTTTTTTTGTTTTGTTTTGTTTTAATATCAGACTTTGAAAATGGAAACTCCTTTTTTTCTTTCTGAGCATCTTCTGGAGCTTCTATTCCTCAACAGAAACTACAGGAAATTCTGGTCTAGTGTTCACACCAAAGGGAAATCCTCAAACACATGTCTGTGATCAGGACTGTTTTTCCTTTTTAGGTCCTACACTGCTATGCAGGACAATTGACTTCTTTTAGTGTTGAAGCACTTTTCAGTAGACTCCTGTGTGCCAGATTATTATGGACTGAAGGTTTGTGTTCTCCCCCAAATCCCTATGGTGAAGCCTTAACCACAAAGTTGATGGTATTTGGAGACAGGGCTTTTGGAAGGTGATTGGGGTTCGATGAGGTTATGATGGTGGTACGTGGTCCAATAGGATTAGTGTCTCGGTGGGGAGAGACATCAGCTTTCTCACACTCTCTAGGCACACACACATGGAGGAAAGGACGTGGGAGCATGCGGTATAAAGACGGTCGTCTGCAAGCCAGGAAGGGAGCTGTCACCAGAACCTGATCATGCTGGCAGCCTGGTCTCAGACTTCCCGCCTCCAAAACTATAAAAATAAATGTCTGTTGTTTAAGCCACCCTGTCTGTGGCATCTAGTTACGGCAGCACAAGGAGACTAAGACACAAATGTAGTCCATACGTTTTCTCACCTCATTTTCACAAAACCACGAGGACATAAATAATCCAGGCTTCATTTTATGGAGCCTCAGGAAGGTTGATGAACTTAACTGTGTCCCACAACTGATAGGAGCCAGGAGTTAAACTGGTCTTCCTAATCCTGTGCACTTTCCATCACATCACATGATTGATACCTTTCTAGGCTGAAAACCATTGTTTATTGTGGCCTAGTGCTGACATAGAGCAACAGATAGCAAACACAGCTAATTAAAACATTACTCCTTGCTCAGGAAAAGGACTTGAAGCAAAATAAATATTTTGAACTCTTGAATCACAAATATATGCCTCAGTTAGAATTTTTTATATACTGGGTTTCACGACAGAGTCTGTAACACATTAATAAGTTTCTAATACATTTCCATATGAATGAGGTTCAGTGTGATTGCCCTTGTAATTAGGAGAAAAGAGTGGCAAAAAAATTAGTTCACCAAGAAAACAAATCTTCCATTTTCATAATCACATTATATAGTAAAATGCACTATAAACGTTTTGAAATAGTTTTTTTGTTTGTTTTGTTTTGTTTTGTTTGTTTGTTTTTTTACCTCAGGCGTCCTTGGAAGGAATATACTTGCATATTTAAAACTAGCAAATCTAACATTCAGTAGGAAGAAAGGAATAGTATTCTGGATATCTTTTAAGGGGGAAGAAAAACAAAAACAAAAACGTAGCAAGCTGATGTCTTTTAGCATGACTTTCTAAACTTTCTGTATTCTATCATATTTCCTCTTTGTGAAAATGTCTTTCTCACATACTCTTGAATAAGGAAAATATGTCATAGGCAAACTGTTAGAGGCCTTGGCATGCTACAATACTGTGTTTCCCTGAAAATAAGACCTAACCGGAAAATAAGCCCTAGCATGATTTTTCAGCATGACATTCCCTGAATATAAGCCCTAATGTGTCTTTTGGAGTAAACCTTCATATAAGACCTGGTCTTATTTTCAAGGAAACATGATAATCAAGTGCTCCAATCACGATGTAGAAAATAAGGCAGTGGGCTTCAAATAAAAAGAAAAGAAAGAAAAAGAAAATTTCATGATTAAACAAAATAAGTGCTTATGTCTTCTATAATCCTAACTGCAGATGAAATGTAATTGCCCTTTATAAGTTCATTTTATTAACCAAGAGCTGACTGAGATACGTATGTTTTAACTTTTGCGTCGTATCTCCCCCTCTCCTACTTCTTTTCCCTGTAGATGTCCTTGACGTTCTCTTTTACTTCAAATAATCAGTGTGAAAATTTGGAGGGTTGAGGGTGGGGAGATGGATAACTCAGAATTATTTATTCCAGGCCATGAATTATCCCCTGAAATTTGCACCCATCCCTCCCAAGAACAGTCTTGTATTCTATGTGATTGTTTTCAGACTTTTAATTATATCCAAATTTACTATATATAGTTTATTCTTCTCACATACTTATTTGATTTATCTGGGTGACTTGTAATGTAAGTAATTTTAAAGATGCAGTAATGAAAATCTTTTAGTAAATATCTATTGGTTACAAAGAAAATTAAAGTAGGTCTTGCTCTCTATATCAGTGCTGTTTAAAGGAAATTGCTATGATGAGGAAAATCCCTCCAATTTTTGCGCTGTTCAATAGAATAGCCACCAGTCTCATGTGCTACTGAGTTCATAAAATGTGCTAGGGTGACTAGGAACTGCATTTTAAATTTTATTTAGTTTAGCATAAATTGAATAGCCACCTATGGCTAATGGCTGGCATGGTGTTGGAAAACACATACATGTACTTGTAACATGTTTCCATTATCATCACTCCTATCAGTTAGGATAAGGTTTGGGTCTGAGTAATAGCTGATTAAACAAATAGCAGAAGTTGGCTTTCCTTCAAGCTCAAAAATTTCAGAGGAAATCTGTTGGAAATAGTAGGGAAGTGGGATGGTATTTCAGGATATTAGTCACCCTGGCTCCATCAAACACTTCGTCCCACTATATGTGATTTCTACTTCCAGGACCACAGTGCAATCCAAGACTGATGAAAGTCCTCATTCCAACCAGAAATTAGGTAGAGACATTGAAGAAAATAGAGCAAAATATTATTGCCAGCTATCTTTTAGTATGGTTCCCAGAACCTGCCCTGACACTTCTGCTCAGATCCCATTGTCTATGTTTAGTCTCAAGATTACACTTGACTTCAGGGACAATTGGGAATAGAGGTTTTATTCTGGATAGTCATTTGTTCAGGAAAACAAAAACAAAAACCAGGAGTTCTATTGTTTTGGAAGAGAGAGAAATGGAGATTGAAGTGTCTATCAGCTTCATTTCGTCATTCAATAAGAAGAAATATAAAGTTAGAAAAAGGAAAGGATTTACAGAGGGAAAAACTGGCTGATGAAAAAGACAGACGAGAAAAAAATATCTCAGAAGATGAAGTTATATCACTCAGTGATTCTCCTCAAGATAGATTCCATTTTATATTTGTAAATTTTACAAGGATGAATTTGGAAATGGGACGTGATTGCCAACATTTCTGAGTATATGTTTCTTTTGAGGCTACTTTTGGAAATTTCATGATTTCAATTTTCCCCCAGATTATGGGCTGTTTATATACTTCTGACTGTACACATGTACATGCACACACACACACACACACACACACAAACACACCACATGCAAATAGCTTCACAATTTTGAATTCTACCAATATCTACTGCTTTAGTGCCTAAGGGACAATTTCTCTCCTTTTAGGTAAATCAGAAAGCAACTTGGGTTAATGCAGAGAAATAATGTTAGTCTTGACTAAGGAAAGTATTATGTATCACTTTTTTTTCTTCATTGTATCACTTGCTCTGGAAGTTTCTGACTGCTTTCAGAATCCTCTAAGCCAGTGCAACTCCAAGTGTGGGCCCCTGGCTAAAGTCATTCTGCAAGATTTAAAGATACATGTATGGAAGGAAAGAGTAAGCATTTAGAAACCTGTGTAGCAGCTTCACAGAAGGATCTAATAATAAACATTGGATCTAATAATAAACATTGAGGACTTACGTTTTGCATGTCTTTTATTTCATTTTCTAGTAACTTTTATTGGATTTTTACAAAAGTTATGGTCTTCAACGTATTGTATTGGAAATTTAAAAGAAAATAAAAAAAACAAAAAAGTAGTTATTCAAGTTGGGTAGTTTGAGAAACACTGATCTAAGCCTCCTTTCCCACTTTGCCTTTTTATATGGAGTAGACTTTTCCAGCAAAGCTTCCATTGTGAAAACAACCACAATTAAAAGGTCGTAGTGGCTGTTATTTTCCAAATGTTAAAACACAGAAAACAAACTGTGCGAATAACCAAACATCCCGACACAAGCCCTCCTGTTTTGCACACAGAAGTACAGTACCCCTTTCCAGTCTCTGTCCCTGCAGTAGGTGCTTACTGGCTGGCTCCCACTGTTTAACTTGGGACTTCATCTGAAAATTAAAAGAGGAATAAAAAAATCTAGGTTTGCAGGGCTGTGATTGCCACACAGGTTTTGTGTGGTGTTTTTACACATTCAAATCACACTGTGGAAAGAAAACTCCCAGAGCTCGCTACTTGCTGAAGGAAGGCACGCTGCCAACATGTGCCCTCATTTTAGGACACATCACAGCCTTCAGGCCACCCTCGGCTGACTCATCCACCACCAATTAAACATACCTAAGCCACAGAGACCCAGCATCCCCACGGAGTGCTTCTGCATAGGCCAAATTTATCATTATCACTCAGAGTTAAGAATTCTCTCGCTCAAGCCCTGAAATAAAGTTAAAGAGGATAGAAGACAGCAAGCCTTAAAAACACTTCTAAAAATCAGAAAAGCAAAAACACAATTTAAAATGTACCATTTCCATTAAAATAAAAGAAAAAGTCTATATCAATGAGCATGTTGAATGCACATTGTAATGAATTTATCTGCTTTACAATCTATAAAATTCCTTTCCTCTATTCAATTTTTCAGACTGTGTTTGTCCATTCAGGATGCTATAACAAAAATACTGGGTGTTGCATAAACAACAAACATTTATTTCTCATAGTTCTGCAGGCTGGAAGCCCAAGATCACAACATTGGCAGATTCACTGTCTGGTGAGGCTCGCTTCCTAGAAGGCCATCTTTTTGCTGCACCCCATTGCAGAGGGGCTAAGGGAGTGTTCATGGGCCTCATTTATAAAGGCAAGAATCCCGTTTATAAAGGATCCACCCTCATGACCTAATCACCTCCCAAAGCCTCCCCCCTACCCCAAAGTACCATCACACTAAGGATTAGGTTTACGACATATAGATTCAAGGGAGACATAAACATTCAATCTATAGCATACACAAAATATATACGGCTGAAATATAAGATATGTAAATCTTTTAATACTGTTTTTGTCCTTCTTACTTCTTTGGCTATAGGAAAAAGAGTTAACTTCTCAGTATTACAATCAAGTCACTTGGCTTCAATCTATCTTTGTATCCATGATACTTCTTACCCTGGTTACTTACATCATGCAAGCTAGTCTAGAATGTTTGGCTTCTGCCTGCAGTCCCTTGTCCCGATTGGGTTTCTTGAGGACAAGAAGTATCTTTTTATATCCTTGTGTTTCTAGATAATTATATAGAGTCTGGCTCAGGAAAGGCATTCATTGAATATTTTTCAATTGAATGTTCTTTTTCTTTCTCTTTTCCTATTCAAGTAGTTAATATAATTCCTTCTGGGCTAACTAAATTTGCAGAGAACCTCTTCTAACAGCTTTTTCCCTCCAAATTATTAAATGTGCATTTTCACGCGTGCTCGGGCGCGTGCAACCCCATTTATTAGATGTGAAGAAAACAAAACAAAATAGCACCAGCTTCCCTTCTCTCCATTGGTTTCTGAGAATATCTTCATAATCTAGGCATAATTTTCAAAGAAAATGTTGTTGCTGGCCACAAGATGATGTTAATGAACCTATTTGTATTAACAACATCATGGGTGGATATCCATTTTAAGTTGCTCAGTTTATTCCTAAAGGGAAGTTGCAAGGTTAAAAATGTATCTCCAAGTATCCTTGGGACTGTAAGTTGTTTACTATATCAGTGTTACTCCCTGCCTTTGATGGTACTTTCACTCCTATCTCTTTACTCTTATCCCTTGGAGTCACTGTGGCTTTACACTGATGGGTCTCCCCAAAAGCCATTAGATCAGACAAAGGAAACATATCTCTCCTGTGGTTTATTTCATTCTCAGATGTAGAAACAGAACAAGACTTGCTGCTAATTTGGGCTCAAATATTATTAACTTATATAGGGAGACACATTTATTAAATCACGTTATACTTCTCCATGTATCATTTGCACCAGTTAAAACATTGTTTTTGATTCATGACATATTCCAAGTTAAACACAGTAACTATTTAATGATTGACCATTATTTTGACCTTGGACTTTTTTTCAATCAATAGTTTTTGAAGGGGAGTAGTTGAGAAAGGAACATAATTCCTATAGAAAAAAAAAAAAATCAATTGTAACCCAGCACCCAAAGGTAGAATATTCAATAAAACCATCAACTCAATACTAAAAAAAAAACACAAAAACAGATTTTTGATGTCCAATTTAAATTTTAATTCCTGTATATAATTTCAATAACTTCATGTATTTGCATCACTTCAGTGACTTTCCTTGCTGTCTAGCTTTTAACAAGACTAATGGAGAGTGTCATTTTGTTTTCAGTCACTGGGTGGGACTAGGAGACATGGAAGTCTCCTAAATCATATGGCCACCTTGAAACACAAGGCTTAGAAAGCTGTTTTCTGAGTGCCTAGTGAATAACAGGCACAAAATAAATATTTGATAAACAAACTTGAAAGAAGAAATTTAAGCTTACTTAATTAGGGTCCACACACTCACTTCTGGCTGGGCAAGATCTCATCCTCAAACTTATACTGCTCGCTAATAGAGGGAGTGCCTGGGTCTCCCACAATCCAAAAAGTACAAAAACGAGGCTATTTTTCTCTAATGCAATTAAGGATAAAATGCAACGTAGGGTAAAAATCTTGGGTAATAGTGTCAGATCAGACTGCTTAATTTCTTTTTTTTTTTTAATTAAAGTTCATTCGGGTGACAATTATTAGCAAAGTTACATAGGTTTCAGGCGTACAATTCTGCAATACATCATCTATAAATTACATGTGTGTTCCCCACCGAGTCAGTTCTCCTTCCATCACCATATATTTGAACCCCTTTTCCCTCTTCTACCATCATCTGCCCCCTTTACCCCCTTTTTCTGTTACTCACTAAGCATCTCTTCCTGAATTAACGTCACTTCTCTGTGGCTCGGTTTTGTCTTCAGGAAAGACAGAGAAATTAATAGTGTGTCCTTCAGAGGGTTGGGAGGATCAAGTGATATGAAACACGGAACATGTTTAGAACAATGCACAGAACAATCCCTCAGAAAATGACTAGCATGATCGTTACTGCTATTGTTGCTGTGGATTTACTCTCTGAGGAGTTTAAAGCTACTCTGCTTCCGTGTCTATTAGGTGAATGTACCTGCTCTGAGCATTGAATTCTCTACTTCCCAGTTCTTATTACAAATCAGATAGGAAGAAACAGTACCCGTCGAATGTTCCTTGAAGAAGATGTCCATCCTTCTCAGTTCATTCTTTCCAAACTGCACCCTAGGGAACACTGTAAGTCAGTGCTCACTGCATTGCCTCTGCACTCTAACCTCCCACACTAAATACTCTCCCTTTCTTATAGTTGTTATTACTATTTTTTAACTTTATATGACATGTCCTTTGGTATGATTCTATCAGAACAAGGCATTATCCAAAGAAGAAATTTATGAACAACTACTCAACATATTCTGTTGTACCCTTCGGTTTTTCTAGAGATTTGCATAACCATTATACCTTTCTTGGTGTTTCCTAAGACCATGTTTAGAGATTTTGCTTTAGCATTTCGTCACTGTTCTACACTGAAGAACATTGTCATAAAAGTTATATCACACTCTGTACTATATTTGTCTCAGAGATGTTGTTTATTCGAGCTTCTTGATATATCAGCTCTGCTGTAGGCTTTACATTTATTAGTTCAGGGAGTCCTCACTACAGCTGCATGAGTTAAGTAGAAACATCATTGACCTCCTTTTTATGTACAAGGGAACTGAAGTTTAGAGATATAAAGTATAATATCTTGCTCAAGGCCTCACAACCAGTAAATGATGTGACCAGGATATAAAGTCAACCAGAGGGTGCTGGCTTAAATAATCCCCCCACCCCAATTCATGTCTATTGGGGACCTCAGACTGTGCTCTTATTTGTGTATTCTTCAATTTCTTTCATCCGTGTTTTATACTTTTCACTGTACAGAGCTTTCACCTCCTTGATTAAATTTTTTCCTAAGTATTAGGTTAGAATATTTTATTCTTTTCGATGCTATTATCAACGAATTAGAACTAATATTGTTAGAATGGCCATATTGCCCAAAGCAATCTATAGATTCAGTGCAATCCTTATCAAAATTTGAATGTCATTTTTCACAGAAATAGAAAAAAATCCTTAAATTTGTACATAACTACAGACGACTCTAAAAAGTCAAACCAATCTTGACAAAAGAAGACCAAGGCTGGAGGCATCACACTTTCTGATTTCAAACTATATGAAAAAGCTGCAGCAATCAAAGCGGTGTGATATTGGCATAAAAACAGATAGCAATCATATAATTTTTGACAAAGGCACCAAAAATATGCAATGGGGAAAGAATAGTCTCTTCAATAAATGGCATTGAGAAAACTGTATATCCACAGGCAAAAGAGTAAAACTGGACTCTGCTCTTACATCATATGCAAAAAACCATTCAAAATGGGTTATAGACTTGAACACAAGACTTAAAGATCTTAAACTCTTGGAAGAAAACATAGCTCCTGGACACAGGTCTTGGCAACGGTGTTTTGTATTTCATACCAGAAGCAAAGGCAAAAATAAACAAGTGGGACTACATCAAACTGAAAAGCTTCTGCACAGCCAAGGAAACCATCAACAGAATGAAAAGGCAACCTATAGAATGGGAGAGAATATTTGGAAACCACATCTGATAAGGGGCTAGTACCCCAAATAGAGGAACTCATACAGCTCAGTAACAAAAATCCAAAAACCTAGTTTAAAAATAAGCAAATGACCCTAATAGACATGTGCAAAGAAGACATACAGGTATATGAAAAGGTGCTCAATATCATTAACCATCTGGAAAATGAAATCAAAACTGCAATGAGTAATTACCTCATGATTCTGAGATACCTACTATAAAAAAGACAAACAATAAAAACTGCTGATGAGGATGTGGAGAAAAAGGAACCCTTGTGCACTGTTGGTGGGAATGTAAAGTGGTACAGCCACTATGGAAAACAGTATAGAAGTTCCTCAGAAAATTAAAAATAGACATATCACTTAGCAATCCCACTTCTGGGTTTATATACAAAGGAAATGAAATCACTACCTTGAAGAGATATCTGCATCCCCATATTAATTGCAGCATTATTCACAATAGCCAAAATGTGGATTATTCAACTGTGAAAAAAGAAGGAAATGTTGCCATTTACAACACCGTGGATGAACCTGGAGGGCATTATGCTAAGTGAAATAAGCCAGACACAGACAGACATATACTGTATGGTACACTTATGTGTAGAATAAATTTTCTTAAAAAGTCAAACAGAAACAGAGTAGAATGTGCTTGTCAGAGGCTGGGTACTGGGGAAAATGCAAAGAGCTTGGTAAATGCATACAAACTTTCAGTCTAGAAATCCTTTCACAATGTATAGATTATATAAAGTTATCATGTTGTGCACTTTAAATATATTAAAAATTCATTTGTTAATTATAACTTAATAAGGCTAGAAAAGAAAAATAGAAGATGACCCTATTTGAAATAGGTTTTTTGCAAATATAGTTAAGATGATGTCAGACTGGGAGGGTCCTAATCCAATGACCAGTGTCCTTACAATGAGAAAACAGACACACAGAGAGAAGACAGCCATGTGACAAGAGAGGCAGAAATTGGAGTGATGTCGCTTCCTGCTCAGGAAGGCCAAGGATGGCCAGTTATCTCCAGAAGCTAGGACGAGGCCAGAGAAACTTCTTACCGAGAGTCTTCAGAGAGAATATGGCACTGATGACATGTGGACTTCAGACTTCTGGCCAGAACTGTGAGAGAATAAATTCCTATTGTGTTAAACCAACCAGTTTGCGGTGATTTGTTAAAACAGCCCTAAGAAACTAATACATCAGTTTACAGATAAACACATAATAATTTTCTAAGTTGTAAATACATCCAGTATAATCTCAATTGCTTATATTTTAGACATGTTCTGTCAAACATACTTCACTGATTTGGGGACTGCAATTATTCTACTTGCTTAGTCTAGAAGCTAATAGTAGCTACAGTTATGTATTTCAATCAATCAATCAATATCCAGTACTTATTACCCTAAAGTATGTACTAAGTACTGATGACACAAAGATGACTGATGATTGTCAACCTCAGGACATTGAATGTAATATTGCAAAGGAAGAAAGATCCTGAATATTGCAGTATATGGGGAAATGCAATCCATTTTGCATTAAAACAATCTGTTTTGTATTCTCCCATGGACACCTAAAACCAAGACTATAATTATGACACAGAAAAAAAAGTAGTTATTGGGCTAAATCTCCATGGATTAGTGAGACCCGGCTCACAACTAGTACAGTGCATTTATTGCTTTTTCATCATCAAAATCCCATGCGCATACTTCCGAAGGTATTTGTTTTTCCTTTCTTTCTCTGATGCACAGTTTTAGCTTTCCTTTTAAGGAGATGGAGTCCTGTTTTTCCCACTGTTCTTTCTATGGTAAACAAAATGAGAATAAATTCTGCAGTAGCTACTGCTCCATTTTTAAGGGACTCATTAAAATAAACAGTAAAGGAGAGGCAATTACTGTTAACAAACACAGGCATAAAAACCACAAATAAAGGGCCATTAACACAGAAAAATAATTACTCAATCTTTCATCCAGATCCTTTTGTCAGTTTCGTTTGCTGACACTGACTAACAGTTCCATGAAAGGCTGCTGCTGGCTGCAGATCGTCCATTCAGTATTCCCCCCTTTGCGTCTCACTAGAAAAGAAAAATGATCAGAGAAAGGTCAATGCATTCTACTAATGTCCATTTAAAATGTAGTGCTGACTCCTCTCTTTGTCTTTCCATTTTGTGTGTTTCAGGTTTTATATTATTTATGACTACAAAGTTGTGGTGTAAAAAAATTTTCATTATGAGAGTTGTTTTATTCATGGATAAAAAGCAAAGGTAAAACAAACTTTGTTCCTTTTTTAAATATGTAAGTTTTGGTAGAAGAGAGATTTGAATGTGGAGAAAAGCACAGAGAATAATACACAAGATATATTTCATCACTCTACAGAATACCTTTGCAATTACTTGACCTGACATGTTTTATAATTAAGCCTCACAAGCTACGTGACGTGTGTGTGTGTGTGTGTGTGTGTGTGTGTGTGTGTGTCTTTGGGAAAACAAAAGAAAGAAGCAATATGTTAATGTTAACACAATTCTAACTATCTGGAAAAAAAACAATGTGAAGATAAATTCTTGGTTCATGTGTTCAGTTCAGCAAATTGAGCCCACTCAAACCTCACAGGATGAAGCGTTACTCAAGGTTTACACTTATACACTCAAGGTTCAAGCTGCCAACAATTCCTGCATTAAAATCACCTTCGTCATTGCCACATCACAAAGAGAAACATCCTGTAAGAATCCAACTCCTGCAAAAATTTCTGAGTGATGCTATCTCATGATGTCCCAAGAATTACACACTAAAATACCATCAGCAAAGGCATACATGATTCATTTATGAAAAAAAAAGATGCCAAGAATTGTGATAAAGATAAGAAATAAAACACTCAGATCAAGCCGTTCACTGTGCAAATAGGTACAGTGTCTGCCTCTCCGTGCTCGTGTGACTCTCACCAGTCATGACACACAGGTGGAAAAATGAAAGAATTGACTTAAAAAAAAATAAATAAATAAGCCTTTTTCTCAGTATCCAAATACCTAACCCATATCTCAGTGGAGAATGCGGCAAGCACTTCATGAGGAATTGAGTGACTCAAACTTTGCTGGTAGCTTAGGATGTGGTCTTGAGCGTAGAGCGTTACCTTTCAGTCCTAAATTTTGTCTCCACAGTAAGGGAATTGGATATTCAAACCTCTTTCCAAGTCTAGTGTTCTATGGTACTAAGAAGCCAGCTGAAAGTGGGTTAAGACTTCCACCAGTCCTCCACCTACCTCCTCGGTTCCTGTGAACAACCGAGGAAGGGCTAAGTGGGAGCCAGCTGGAGTTTCCTGATGTCGCCCTCAGGCCTGTAATTGCTTGGCAAAGCCGCTGGATGAGTAAACCTATACATTAAATCCAAACCTAAATGTTTATACGCAAAAATGCAAGTCACTTTATATGCCAGTTTGACTTAAACCCACAATTTATGGTAATTGAAGCTTTTTAAAAGAAAAATATACTTTACACATGGTTCTATGAAAGAAGTCTATGTACAGTCAAATAAACACCAGCACTGCTTCAACTATGCACTTTGGCCGTCTTCTCATGGCTTGATTTTGTTAGCTATTCTCCATGGTCATATGGGGAAAAAAAAGGCCGAAGTTGAGTTTGAATCCTATCCAAACACTTTCCTGTCTCTCTGACATCGAGGAAGTTACTTTTCTCCCATATCTTCATCTAGAAATCAGGAATTTAGTACATACCTTGTAGAAGAGATAGTATTCAGAGATAGTTACAGATGACTTTGAAAGAGCAGACCCCCAGTAAATGATAGCTATTATTTTTACCATATCTCTGATATGCCTGGAAAAATGTCGCATGTAGCCCACGTATTTCAGTTCTGGCCCATGACACAGATTTCTTCTTCAGAGCCACAAAAACATTATTTGAAAGTGCCTAGTTTATCTGTTTCTGTGTGTATGTGTGTGTGTGTGTTGTTGTTTTTTAGAATCGTTAAGTGATCATCTGTTAGAGAATGATTTGTGAATCTTTTACTTCTACATAAGGGTATATAAAGTCTTTCAAAATTTGCTCTAAATAGCTTACATTCTGTGTTCAAAACTAGATTTCTTGATATGTAAGTGATGAGAGAATTTAAAATCTGGTGAATGTGAAAAAAAGTCTTTGAATCTGAACATAATGGATTTCAAGTTGGTAAATTAGTTGAGACAAGAATGAATATAACAATTTGATCAAATTCCTGTACCATTATAGCTATCCAATTATATAAAGAAAAGAGAATAAATGGAATAATAAATATTCTTTGATAAATGCTACTCAGAATTTTAGCAGGAGTGATTTGTCACAAATACTTCCTTTGGGTTAGTTTAGATAGGCTATAAAAAGGGATAATTCCATGTCCAGCAGCAAAAGAAAGAGAAAGAGAGAGGATGAAAGAGAGAGAGAGAGAGAGAGAGAGAGAGAGAGAGAGAGAGAAGAAAGCTATCATAATGTAAAATTCATATTACTATGGAATTTAATAGTAATCTTTGTACTTGAAACTTGTGACTAGTCATGACTCAGAGGGAAGTAACTAGGAACACTGAATTGGTTCAGCAGGGTTCCAGGGGCATGGACAGTTAAGTTTAAAACCTTCTTCTGGAAATAAGAAATCATTAGGCTGCCATTTCTCTCTTAGAATTTTCAGTTATATAGACGTATCACCTGTAGGAATTCATTAAAAATTGGTTTTTAAAGTTTTAAAAATTGGTTTTTAAAGTGTTTTGTTTGTTTGTTTTTTGTTTTGTTTTTTACTACTATCCCTAACACATGGTAGAAGAGAATTCAGTATCTTTTGCTTCAATTATTAGGCAAAAGAGACATAACTGGCATCATAATTAAAAAAATATATATATGTATGATTCTTTAAGAAGAATTTCAAGTTATTCTGCAGTTCAAAGCACACACCAGACAGAGAGAGAAAAATAGTCACCATGTCTTGTTCCTCCTGCCATGGCTACAGTTTAAGAGACACTGGATGTATCATTAGTAAGTCTCCATCAGCCTACACAAAAATTTTGTATCATTTCCTTGCAACAAGAATGTACCTTATTCAGTACAAGAACCAATGTCTTCATACATAGGTATTTAGTGATTGACTCACATGACTCTGCCCACATTAACCACCAAGAAATAAAAGTGTAAAGGTAAGTTGACCAAATCAAGCCAACAGAGACTGGAAGAGAGCTATGGATGATCTTGTGTGATGGAATTTAAAGAGCTAGTTCTGGATGTGTCAAATACCAGTTTGACACACATTCTGGTGCTAGCACTGTCTCTAACCACATGTAATAGCGAGGAGACTGGAACAGGTAAAACAGCTATTCTTTAGTAGAAGGAAAAATAGGTTTGGTGAGCTTCTACCCGGTCTCTGCCAACATGATGTCTGTCATTTATTTTATTCGAAATAATCACTGGGTAGTTTGGACAGTCTGCTGATTCTAAAGATCCAATACCAAGCAAACCAGCCAGTTCTTTCCTTTCCTGAGAGCTCAAAACCAGAAAGTGTTAAAAATTATATGAATGCTCTCAGACTTTTGGATTTCAGAAACAGGTAAATTTTATAACATTTAATAAGTTTTTTAAAATGCTGCCCCTTGGGCTCACAAACATTTTATTAAGCTGGGATGGACATTTTAACAATTAAATATAAGAAGAATCAAATCTCACAGTAAGAGGCAGACCTTGAAATTAAATAAATTTAATTTCATAGAAGAGACAGTATATTTACTTTAAATTATTGTGAACCAATGATACTTTATCATAGCCTGCAACTTACCATTTAGACCAACATTGCAGAACCCATCCTGTGAGAGGTAAAACACAATTTTCCCAGCAGCCCATTGTATTTTTAGGCAGCTCAGTTAAGTTTTTCCTGCATAGTTACCTGATAGAGTTTAACTCTAAGTGAGGAGTCTTTTCAACCTGAACAAATCATATGCTTTAGCAAACCAAGAATTTGCTGGAAACTTAGTGACCCTCTGAGATTGTCCCTTTCCCTCTCTTCCCACAGGCAATCAGTTGTGGAGTCCTTGTAGACCTTACTTTTTTGGTATAAATTTTTATGAATCGTATCCAGCCAGAGAATTTTGTGGTCAGAAAAGAAGACCGTAAAATTTACTTTTTGAAGTATTTGTTAAGATTCACTTTGTTACAAAGTTCATAGTTATATTTTGTTTGAGAATACTCCTTGGATGCTCAAAAAGATGCTTGTAGTATACTCGTGCTCAGAAATAGTCACTCTTTCTCCTACCTCTAATCCACACACCCAGTGGAGATTACGTCCTTACTCCATTGCTGTTGCAGTTGGTCACGTGGCTTGTTTTGGCTCAAACTGTTTAGAGTATGCGTATCTTTCTTCTTGAATATGGGCTCAGCCATGTCTGGTGTGGTCAATGGAATGCAGGTGACACTCACAGTGAGCCACTTCCAACATTAAGCCTTAACAAGCATTGTTTCTACTTGGCACTGGTGCTGCTGCCTCGCCATGAGAAGGCGTGCTGACTACCCTGCGAGTACAGAGAGAATGAGAGGTGAAAAGGAACTCCCTCAAGATTCTAAGCTCTGTCAAGCTCCTCCTAAATTTGTTGACCCGCAATGAACCTACAGTTGCATGAAATGAGTACATCTGAGATTAGCACAATGATTCCAAGTTATCTGAAGACATCTAAGAAATACCTGTTTGTTTTTAGATGGCACTGAGATTTTTGAGTGATTGTTAGTCCTCAATAGCTGACTGATATAGTGCTGCAATGCTCCATCTGTGGGGTGCAAAATTTTATACACGTATTAAGTTAAATATATTAATATAACATTCAAATTCCCTAATTATACTCATCTGTTTGATCTGTAAGGGCTAAGAAAGCTATATAAGGGTCTTAAAGTTAACATTCTTTCAAATGCACCTCATATATCTAGGTAACAGTTTTGCTTTACACATTTTTATGACCAAATGTAATGTTTTAAAGATGTTTCAAAATGTTGGTCATTCCTAATTCTGCAAGTTGTAGACACCAACCTAAAGAGATACAGTAATACTATTAGCCAAAATCCCCTTTGGTATTAATTGCATTTGAACAGTGATTTTTGAAACATGAAGACTATAAGTAAAGGATACACCTGAAATAATGTAATTTCACAGACTCTGGTAGGCAGATGGAGGATTTATTTTGAGACTAGTGTCTTTCAATATCAGATCTCAAGTTATATTAAATATGTGGCCACTTATCTTATCTCTTGGGATAGCCTTGATAATGAAATCTGGAGACATATGTGAAATGGGATAGCTTTGGAAGGAGAAATTCATTTACTGGATAGAACCAAAATTGAATTCTATGAAGTACACATTGAATATGTGCATTAACAGAGTGTTCATTGTTTTGTTTTTTATATAGGTGTCTACCTATTTTGCTTTGTGTATATTTCATTGTGGCATTATAAATTACAAAAGGAATTGTTCTTGGAAGAAAAGCTAAAATCCAGTGCTACCAACATGTTTTCCCCAGTGGAATTTTCTCTTTAGATCTGAGTCTTATGATTTATTTCAAGTTGTCAAATATTTAAATTGATATATATATATATATATATGTGTATATATGTGTATATATGTATATATATATATATATATATATATATTAATTTTTTCCTGAATTGTTTACTTAAATGTTTAATTAAGAGTCTCTGCTTCAGTTCTTAAAATGTTTCATGGCTCTTTCATTTTGCAATAAGTGCAGCTTTCAGAGGTACTAAGACATTCTACATGAATAATATTTATTAAAACTTTATATAATTATCACAGTTTCATCTAATAGTATTTTTGTTGGGATTTATTTCAGTTTCAAATTATGCAAACATTCTATATTTGTTTATAATGAAAAAGATTATTAAAGCACTCACTCATGTAATTATATTTGAACATTGGAAATACAGATATGAGATTACTATGGCCCAAAATGGGAAAACAAATTGGACTATGGGTCTATAAATAGCATATTTCTCTTGTATTCCATTCAGGCAAATGTAAGGAGTTTACGTCATAAACATTTATGACGTAAAAAAATCCAGTTAACTGTTTTCCCTACTTGAAAAAATCAAAGTTGTTTTTCTTATTAGCAAGTTAACAGCCTTTTTAAATGCTATAATATATTAAAATTTAATAATTCTTATTTCTAGGTTTACAGTTTGTGTTCAGATATAATGGAAATCATTTCCCAGTGGGTTTCCTTATGTGATACGTAGCTCTAGAGCACAATAGCAATAACTTGGGAAACTTGCACAGACAATCAGAGTTGCTGAGGTACACTCTGCCGGCTGTCAAATTACAGCTATTTCTAGGGAAAACTGGGTTACTGCCCAATCACAAATACTACCTTTTTATTACAAAAATGTTTTAATAGAATGATCCTAGATCCAAGCCTCTCCATGATCTGTGTCCAAAACTGTTGAATGGGACACTGTTTGCCATTCACTACAACTTTTGAAATCTGCAACTTCTTTGGCACAGTAAGATTACATTACCTCGTCTCCCTTGCAGTTAAGTGTTGGCAAATGATGGAGTTCTCTTCAATGAAACAGAGTTCCCATTCAATGGATTACTGAAAGCTATACTTTTTTTTAAACGTAAAATGTCTTAATCCTAAATTAAGCATAGATGATGAGAAATCTTATCGTGTGAAACATTTGAGCTTCACATTTTGCCAAATCTTGGCACATTTTTGGAACTGAGTTCTGAATGTTAAAATTATTATCCACCAGGAAATGCTATTATTATCATAAATATAGAATCAATATTTTTCAAAACAATAGAAAAAAATGTTGACACTTCTAGGTCTGGCCCATGAAAACATCCCAAACTCTATTAAACATACATATCACACATCCAGTCCTCCTCTGCTGACTCATGTGGAAACTGTATTGAAAATGATGGAATCTCAAGAAGGAAGGTGCCTAAATCACCGTTGAGAAGTCTCTGACAATCATGAATGCCTATGGCAATTTTGGACATCGTGTGAGTAAGGAAGAAAGTTCAGGGTGTAGATTGTTCCAAAGGTGGCCACAATCCCTCCCGTCTCCCGTCTTCCATCTCCCATCTCTCATGTGTAGATACAACCCAGTTGTAAGAGATTTTGCAAGGAGACTCCTTGTAATTTTACTATTTCTTCCAAGAATAACATTTTGCAAGACTTTAATCTTGCAAACAAGCAGGGTACTGATATCGATATAATCTACCAAGAATTTTCAGATTTCAAGTTTTATTTCTACTGCTGTGTGTGTGCATTTAGTTGTATGCAGTTTTTATGTGGCCACCACCACAGTGGGGATTTAAAACAGTGATCACCTCAGGGATCCCTTATGTTGCCCTTTCATGACACATTCACCTGTCCCTTTCCCAAATTTGTTACTAACTTCTGGCAACAGCTAAACTGTCCTCCATTTTGTTATTTTTTAGAATGTTTTATAAGTGGAATCATACAGTATGTAACTTTTTGGCAGTGGCATTTTTTACTCAGCATAATTTCCTGGCGAGGAATCCAAGTTGTTGCGTATATCAGTAGACCCTTTCTTTTTATTGCTGAGAAGTATCCCATTGTACTGATATACTACAACTTCATCATTCACTTGTTGAAAGACATAGAGGCCATTTCCAGTCTTTAGATATTTCAGAATAAAGTTGCTATGAACAATTGGCTGCAGATTCTTTAATGAACACTTGTTCCCTCCTCTGAAATAAATGCCTAGGTGTGCAATTTATGGGATATGTAGTAGTTGCACGTTTAGTTTTTTAAAGAAAATGCAAAAGTTTTCTAGTGTTGCTGTACCATTGTACCATACCACCAACAATATGTGAGTGACAACGTCTGGTTTCTGCTTTCTCACCACAGATGCTATCACTATTTTTTTTTCATTTTAATCATTCTGATAGGCATGTAGTGTGGTATCTCATTGTGCTTTTCAATTTGCATTTCAATGATGGCTAACAATATTGAACACTTTTTCATGTGCGTATTTGCCAACTGCGTCTCCTCTTCAGTGAAGTATCTCTTACTATGTAGTTTTGAGAGTTTTTTATGTAGTCTAGTCACTAAACCTTTGTTAGATATATGGTTTGCAAATATTTTCTCCAAATCTATAGATTGTCTTTGTATTCTTTTCAGGCATTTGCATATCAAGTGTTTTAAGTTTTGACTGAGATCAAATTTATCAAATTTTGCTTTATGTATCATGCTTTTGGTATCTAAGTCTAAGAATATTCCCCTAATTTTTTCTTCAAAGATTTTCTCTTATGTCTTTTCTAAATGTTTTATAACTTTATGTTTCATATCTAAGTATGTGATCCATTTTGAATTAACTTATGGATGCCTGTTGTTCTAGCACATTTACTGATAAAGCTGTCTTTCCTGAAATGAATGGCTTTGCACCTTTATCAAAATTGATTGAATATATTTGTGTGAGCTATTTCTAAATTTTTTATTCTGTTCCAATTACTGTGTATCCGTCCCTCTGAGACTACCACACAGTTTTGATTATTGTAGTTATACATTAAGCCTTAATATCAGATAGAGTGATTCCTCCCACTTTAAACTTCTTTGATAAGATTCTTTTTGCTGTTCAAAGGCTTATGCCTTTCCATGTGTATTTTTGAATAGCTTGTCTATTTCTACAAAAATTCTTGCTGAAATTTTAATAGGAATTTTATTAAACCTATAGATAAATAAAAGAAAAACTTGACATTTTTACTGTTGAGACTTTCGATTCATAAATACAGTATGTTTCTCCATTTATTTAGGTCTTCTTTGATTTCTACCAACAGTAGTTTTGCAATTTTCAACATGCAGATCCAGTACTTATTTAGTCAAGTACATACCTAGGTATTTAATTTTCTGTGGAGAGATATATATGACATTTTGTTTTTAATTGTTCTCTCTACATGAACATTATTCATATGTATAAATGTGATTAAGTTTTACATGTGGATCTTTTGTTCTGCAACCTTCCAAACTCACTTAATAGTTCTAGATCATTTGAGAATTTCTAGGTAGTCAATCATTTTGTTTACAAATGGAGACACTATTTCTTCCTTTCCAAAATGTTCACCACTTATTTGTTTTCCTTGCCTTATCAAAATGGTAAGAATTTTTGGTACTATGTTGAATAAGAGTGGTGAAAGCAGACAGCCTTACATTGTGCCCTTGTTAGAGAAGAACAGTCAGTCTTTTCCAATAAGTATGAGTTTTGGTCTAGATTTTTCATAAATGTGCTTTATCAAGTTGAGGTAATACCCTCTATTCATAACTTGCTGAGTGTTTTTATCATGTTTGGGTGTTGGGCTTTGTCAGTAGGTAAGATCATATTAATCTTCGCCTTGAGCTTATTGGTACCATGGATTGCATTGATTGGATTTTGAATGTCAACCTAGCCTTGCATACTTGGAATAAATCCTACTTGGTCATGATGTATAATTATTTTTATACACTGTTTGATTTTGTTTGCTAATACTTTTTTCAAGGACCCTTGTTTCTAAATTCATGACAGATATTGATCTGTAATTTATATTTTGTACTGTTTTTGTCTTTTTTTTTTTTTTTTTTGTATTAGGGTAATACTGGCCTCATAAAATGAGTTGGAAAGCATTCCTTGTACTTATATTATCTGGAAGAGATTTTGTAAAGTTTGTGGTAATCCTGTATCTGTTTGGTAGAATTTGCTCATGAAAACACCTGAGCCTGGAGATTAATTTTTGGGAGGTTTTAAATTATCATCCAATTAAAAAAAAATCTAAGTTTATTCAGGTTATCTAATTCATCCAGTTTAAATTTTGATACTTTGTGTGTTTCGAGGAATTGGTCCATTTCCTCTAAGTTGTCAAATTTATGAGCATAAAATTATTTGTGGTATTCCCTTAATATCTTTTTAATGGCTATGGAATCTGTAGTGTTATCCCTCTTTAAATTCCTATGATTTGTTCCTTATTTATTTATATCAGTCTTATTGGAGGCTTGCCGATGTAATTGATGTTTTCTCAGACTAACCTTTTTTTCCTTTTTTCATTGTTTTCCTCTGCTGTTTTCCTTTCAGTTTTATTATTTTCTTTCTGATCTTGATCATTTCCTTCTTCCTGCTTATTATAGACTTGTTGTACTCTTTCTAGTTTCTTTTTCTGTAGATTTTGAATCTAGAATCTCTCCTCATTTCTAGTGTCCAAACATTTATTTTAGTAACGTGCATTTGCCACTTCCACCATCAAGAGGTGAAATCTGGTTCTTTTCCATGTGAATCTCAGCTGGATCTGTGACTTTCGTTTGTCAGTGGAAGTGATACTCTGTGACTTTAGGGACTAAGGCCTATGAGGATTAAGCGGCATTGTTTTTACTCTCCTGGAAGCCATGTAAAGAAGTATGCTCTAGATGTCTGAATGATGGCAGGCTTTGTGGAGAGAGAAGCCAGAGAAGTGGGATACCACCAACTGGTAACCAAAAACAAGGCCATCGAATGTCACCATCCTAGATCCTCTAGCTGTAGCCAAGTAGAGCGGAGATGAGCCTTAGCATCTGAAACCTGATGGAATTTTTGACCCAAAGATTCAGTGGTGGTTGTCTTAAGCTCCATTATTATGGAACTGTTTGGCACACAAAATAGATAATCAAACATTTTTATTTGTGAAGGTATTATGCTTTCTTATTGTGTGTTGCAATGTCTAGTCATACCATAAATCATGCAGAAGTCAGCCAACAAATCCTCCAAATTGAAGTTTTGATATAGATAACACAGTTATATAAGCAGCAATATGCACATATTTGATGAATTTTAAATATTTTATTTATAGCGTTGGTGAAAACGGCACTAGCTATAATCCCCAAATACTTTAAGTGTCTTACTTGTAATTTAAACAGAAGTGGTGAACAATGTTATTGTGGCATATCTCCAGGTCTTGCATATTTAGTTGTACTCGGTACACTTTTGGAATTCAGTTTCAAGTACTCAAATTAATACTATATTTTAGACAGTGACATTATTATTTTTAAAGATAAAATGAAACCTCTCAAAACAACAGGAAAAAGTGGAAAACAAGCTCACGAAGATTTAGTGAGCAAGCGACCTATTAACCTCATGTTTTGACAAGCAATGTTGGAAGAAGGTGGTGGGCATTCTAGTATCTTAAGTACCACAGGCAAAGTTCCATAGGTACAATTAATTCCTGAACTATTTATAGACATTTTAACTACTACTAATCCTATAGCTACAAGGAAAGGTCCAACACTCTAAAGAACTCATGGGACCTGGATTACAGAACCAGCTCTGACATTGCATTCTGTTCATCAAGTGACTTTACCATCTTGAGGTTCGTTTTTTTAATGAATAAGTCTTCTTGATATTGTACTTCTAAATAATTCCCTCCTAACAAACACAGAGGTCACATATCTTTAAAGAAAGTTACATAAACTAATCGGATCTGCTGATAATTTATGAGATATTTTGAAAATATCAAATGCTTTGGAAGTGTGCTTGTTTTATATATTAAATATGATTCTTTCAAATGAAAGAAACATTTTGAAATATCCCAAATGTATATTCCAACTTTAATAAAATATTAAGGTCCATTTAATCTATGGGATACCATCAGTATTTTCTAATTTTTTGTGTATCATTTGAGCCTCATATTCCAGCATAATTGTAACTTGATAAAATAGATATAGATCATTTCACCTAAGAAAATGGAGACCCATCTGTTATATTTTAAATACATCTGTTCATCTGCTAAATCCATTTGTCAAATTCATTTAAATTAACAGAGATTTCCTCTAAGTACATGAAATAATATGTGAGAAAAAGAATTAAGACAAAGTTCTGCTTTACTAGATACCAAAGGAAAATAGCTTACCAAAGCCAACCATTTTCCCAAATGTTTTAAAAATGTTTTTAATATATTGTAACTGAATTGTATAAAGCATATTTAATATGCTTTAAAAACTGTCTCCAAATATGTTAGTTTAAGTGGATGATTTTTAGATAATGGAAACATTTTTTAACTTTTATTTTTAATGTATTTTTTTTCACTTCAAGAGAAACTTAAAATAAGCATTGTAGTTAGATATAAAGGGGAAAGATGATGGAAAGGAAAGTTTAGTCAGTCTTCTGAAGGTAATAAGGACTTTCATTAGTTTAAATTGGAGGGAACTTATAAAACAATATGCATTTGATGTGAATGGCCTCCTCTCTACTTAAATATTGAGCTTTAGAGAGAATGAATGTTCTACCAAGGTCCACAGGTTTTGGGAAAAGATTGGGAAGGTGGGTCCAGAAAATCCTAGAGGTAGGGAAATTGACAAGCAGTTTAGATCACCTGTTGTACATCAAGCAAATGACCTTCCCTCCTGCATTGACATTGATTTCACCCATGATAACCTTCTTTCATATTCTTATCCAACGTTTTTAACATGACATTTAATTTGGGTCAAATAAACCTCTTCATATCTCATCTACACCCTGTATTTTTCACAACAAATCTGAGTCTTTCTACCATTTATTAATAATGTAAACATTCTATGCAATTATCTGAACCTCATTGTTCTTATCTGTGCAATGGGACAATTCTCTCTCTTACCAAAATAGCCTACTATGGAGCCTTTTCAAAAAAAAGATTAAGGCACATAAAATGGCTAATGTCTAAATTTACCATGCACAAATTTAAGAAATTGTCTCCGATTCACATAATTCGCGTATCTACTGCCATTCAAGAACATACCATAGTTTTCATAATTCTGAAACTTTTTCAAATGTTTCTTTCTCTGTTTGGATTATCCTCACTCACCCTTTCTCTACATTTTTATTTATTTATTTACATAGAATTCTAACTACCTGTAGCCTAAGACTAGATCACCTGTTGCCTCCATTCAAGAACTTTCTACTATCTGTCTTCTCCTCACCATGCTTGAGTACTCTCTCCACTGTTCTCCTTTACCATACCACCTATGATTCCTCCTTTATATATCCATCTCTCCCCATACTCCTGCACAGGAACTCCTAAATGGCAGAGATCTTTTCTCATTCAACTTTATTTTCTTCTAATTCAACTTCTAGATGCCAAAGCCCAGCATCTAGAATGGACTCAGGAACTGTTTTATGAAGGAAAGAAATAAAGAATTACACTAGTAGGCCATTTTCTTCTTATTCTCAATGTTCCCCGGGCCTAGAATAGTCTCCTTCACACTTTAAGATGTGTTCTCTTGCCACTTCTTATATCAAACATGGCATGATTTCTAAAGCAGGAAGTGAAAGGCTCTCTTTTGTGTGCTCATAATATGCTATTTATAATTTTTATTGTCTTTGCTGTAATTTAACAATCTCCTCTTTCCCTATGTTTCATGACTTTTAAAATGTTATAGTCCTAAAGATAGGGGCCGCAAATTCAAATTCCAAATAGGGCAGACAAGCATGAAAATAAAATGGAACAGGGTAGTGTTATAACAGCTACCATTTGTTTAACTTTAACTGCATTCCAGACACTGAAATCTATTAACTCCTCACACCAACCCTGAGTGCTAGAGAATATTTTTATCCCATTTAAATATAAACTGAAGCACAGAGAGTTTAAGAAACTTGTTGAAGAGCAGGAGGCAGAACTAGAACCCAACCGGGCTTGTTCCGAGATCTATACTCTTAAGCATTGGAGTAAATAACGCTATTAAGTAGAAGAGCAAGGTAAGGGCTGTGGGCTACTGAAGAGCAAACGTATGTTCTACCAAACAGCCCCCAGAAACTCACTGGCTTAGCACAATAGTTACATTAATGATCAGGCAACATCTATGGTAGTTAAATAACTTTAAAGCTTACCCCAATTCAAAATTATATAGAATATAACATGTTCTTATGAGAAAGCACTCAGTCCCGTACCGTAATTGGTAAAGCACCAGCACAGTGCCTAGCCATCGATAAATGCTCCCATATGTTGTGAAACATTCCATTGTGAGTTCAAAATGCATTTGTTCCCGTGCATGAAATTGTTTCACTGTTTCTTCTGTGCTTTTGAACAGTTTCTGATCCATAGCAAGAATTAAAACGTTTTAAAGTGAATAAATAGAGAAATGAATTGGCAAAGGAGGAAATGTATAAGGAATATCACATACACCTAGATTTGGAGGAAAATAATTTACAAACATTTTAGAGGGAAATATATAGAGAATGTAAAAAGGCTTCATATTTACTTCCCCTGACATCTTCTTAACTGGAGGTGAGGGGGATGCTTTCCTAGACTTAGCAATGGAATGTTTTACTCGTATACAAAATAAGATGAAAACTAGGATAGATTCCTACTATAAGTACTAAGATTTTCAAAGGTAGCTCATTAAAAGAAACATATGAATGTTGACAATTAATTTAGGTAAATATTTTGATCATCTGAAAAAATGTCAATAATTATTCAGTGCAATTTGGATATAAACAAGTCATCCAATAGTTATAATACCCATGAGTTTTTTGGTCCAAAACTCACTCCAGCAATTGTCAATTCTTGCTGAAGGCAGGTTAATAGACTTCTTACTATTCTGGTTTTTATAAAATGTCTCTTTTTAAATCTTATTTAAACATTTCTATTTGTTTTTCCTCCAAAACATTTGAAATACTTCTATTTCTGGTAAGATCTCCAACTAATCCTGAGAAATATCGTTCCACAACAAATTCCATTACACACATTCTGGATAAGACATAGTAAACATCTTTTTTTAAATAGACTTAATTTTTTTAGGGCAGTTTAATATCATTTTTAAATCATGCATGAAATCTCACAAAACATTTTTAAATGCTTAGTTTGGAAACAATAATGACAAAACAATAAGTTTAGTGAGCAGAAGCTGAAGTTACAGGTTTCTGATGGAATTTAGCAATTTCAGTAATTGTGTCTTCAGTTTCAAGGTTCATGTTGATGACATGGAAGCCTTGGATCTAAACAAAACATAGGGCTGAATCTAATAGGCTTCAGTCCTCCACCAACCACACATAAGAAGTCACGGTCATTGCAGACCACACAATCAATATGAGAGCAGTCTAGTAAACATTTTTCTATGTGCAAAAGTGAGACACTGAGTAAAAATAGTGCTGCTGCCTCAGTCTGTGATCCGGTTGACAGGGAAAGAAATATCTTTCTGAATATTCATAATGTCAAGATGACAAATTAACTTAAATGTACCCTGGGAGAAGCAAAACCAAATTCTCCCTAAATGAATAAACTGAAATCAGTGTCTCACAGCATTCCCACATTAAATCCCACCCAAAATGAGTCCACACTGCAAAATTATAAAACTGATACAGAAAACTAGTTTTGCTGAGTTGAAATTGGACAAAGCTAAAGAGAAAATTAGTTTACTGCAAATCCAGCTGACAAAAGATAATGTGCTATGCTTCAGAGAGGGGCAAAGAGATGAAAAATATGAGTGTGTAAGATGATATAGATATAGATATAGATATAGATATAGATATAGATATAGATATATCTGTAACATATCTAATTGGAATTCCAATAGAGGAAATATAAAAAATGCAAAATTTAAACGGATAATGGTTTATAATTTGATAAATTAATGAAAGCCATGAATCCTTAGATTCAGGAAGTACAATAAATCCAAAACTGTATAAATAAATATATATTTATTTACATACTTGTGAAATTGAATAAGAAATAAAGGAATTGAATAGGAATAAAAATGCACACACATGCAGAAAGACCTAGAGAGAGAATTGTAGAGAGGGAGGGAAAAAGGAAGGAAGGAGGGGAGAGAGAGAGAAAGGGAGCATATTGAATATTGGAAGAGAGATCTGGAAACATGTATCTGACTGCATAACTACTTCTCCACACATCTATTTTGTGACTTTGAAGACTTTAATTATATTTGAGCCTATCCCATTTATGAAACATACTCTTCTTTCATATTACATGTTTTCCATGAGGGCTTATTACATTAATTTCTTTCTTGGACCTAATCCTCCTTGACTAATAAAAACTTTAAAAACCTAGACTTGCACAACTCTTCTGGTAAACAAAATTTTTCTCATTCCAACGCAAAAGGAGCTGGTTGTCAACACAACATTTTTTAATTTTACTCCACCCTGGTTGAGCACCTGAATCAAACCAGCTATTGGCTCTATTATTTAAGGTGTTTTTTTAAAGTTATTATTATTTTAGACATACGAAAGGAAATAAAGTGCTTTTTTGTGACAGGTGTAGTAACCTAAATACATTTGGACATTCTGAACTGTCCTGCTCTTAAATCTTACCTCTATATACTGCCTTACATTTCCACACCTGACCTCCAGGCTTTTTTATCTCTCCATCAGCAAAGTGGCACAATGCCCATCAAACACACTGGACTTGCCTTAGGAAGTACATTCCAAAGCAACTCCTGTGGGATAGGGTCGATGAGGACTCCTTGAAAGAATGGTTCAACATTTAAGTTGCTATAAGAAGACTCAGAACAAAAGCATCCATCCATCCATCTCCAAAAATGTCATTCCTCTTGACTGTGCTTCTTATGGTGATGCCTTTTTGCTAGTAAATGGCTGCACAGCCCAGAATAGCATGACAGGTTTTGTCAGTTTTGACAGCTATATAGAAGAAACAGCAAGCAACTGAAAACTTCAACTACTATCTCCTGTGTGCAGCTATCTCCTCAGGTCCTGCCACAGCTCGCAAAGCTGAGTCTGATCAGCACTGAAATAAAACCCTCCCTGCTGAATGTCTACAGGCTTCTTAAGGGCAAGGCTCTTTTTGTGCAGGGAGCCAGGATTTCAGATTATGGCAAGACTATATTAATTGGGACCCGAGTGATGACATTTAGGGATGTTAAAACAGTCAATCCAAATTCACGTGTTTATTTCTGGTATATATATGTGCCTGGCCATAGGATATAGGCCCTCAGGGAATGAAAAAAGATATTGGATAGCAATCATCTCCACGAAGCAGCTTAGAGTACAGGGTATTCCATCTCTTCATCCCATAAGCTCCTTCCCTGCTGGAAAAACACAGTGTCAAGTCTTCACCACACTCTCCCCACACCCCTGAAATCTTCCCATGACCCTCTCTTCACTCTCCCCACTGTCGATCATTTGCCCTCAGACTTACTGGAAAAGGAATTACAATGAATATTCTTGTTTATGTGCCCCCAAAATTCATACGTTGAAACCCTAACCTCCAAAATTATATTACAAGATGAGGCCTTTAGAATGTAATTAGGTCATAAGGGTGGAGCCCTCATGAATGGGATTGGGGCCCTTATAAAAGAGGCTTGAGAAAACCCCCCACCTACGCCTTCACTCATGTGCAGACATGGTGAGAAAGCATCACCTATGAGGCAGAAATTGGGCTCTCACCAGAACCCGATCATGCTGGAGTGTTGATCTTGGACTTCCCAGACTGCAGAACTGTAAGAAATAAATGTCTGTTGTTAAGTTACCCAGTTGATTGTATTTTGTTATAGCAGCCCACGTAGACTAAGACCATCCTCACACCTTTACCACCCAATCTTTCAAACTGCAAAATTGCCTTTAGCCTCAGTCATACAATGAAACTGCTTTTCCTGCAAGAGCTGTCCAACTTTTCCATCCAAAAGCTTCATTCACCTGACTCTGTTCATTTTCACTCTAACCCTGAAATCTCTGCTTCCATGCTTCCTAATACAATTCTCTCTGTACGTTCTGCCAGGGTGCTTGCTATGATAGAAATGGCAAAATGCGTGGAGTCAGAGGGGTATAAGGATTGTTCTTGGTTCTGACACTTTCCATCTGTGTGACTTAACCTCCCTAAGCCTGAATTTTCCTCAGTATAAAAACACTTATGATGCACCCTTTAGAGGGTCATGGTGAGTGCACCGAGGATGCATTTAAAATGCCTAATAGCACAGTGAATGCCACATAGTGTATGTAGATTTACATATATTTTCTTGTCCTTTTTTTATTCTCTCTCTCCTCCTTAACTTTCTTCTGTTTCATTATCTGCTCCTGATCCTCTTGAAAAAGAAGTGAGCCCTAGAATATATAAGTGTGTGTGTTTCAGAGAAGAGAAACCTAGGTTGCAATCAAGCACTCCTTTTTAAAAACTGTATTTAACATTTTTTTTAATTTTAAAATAATTTAAGACTCCCAAGAAGCTGCAAAAGTAGCAGAAAGAGGTCCCATGTATCCTTTGCCCAGCTTTCCCCAAAGATAGCATTTTATATAGCCATAATACAATACCCCAAACCAGGAAATTGACATTGATATGATCCCACTAATACAATGACGTACCTCATTTGGATTCTACTAGTTTTTTTTTTTTTAATTTGTTTTAAATTTATTGGGGTAACATTGATTAGTAAAATTATATACATTTCAAGTATACGATTCTATAATACATCATCTACAGATTGCACTGTGTGTTCACCACCCAGGGTCAAATCTTCCGTTACCATATATTTGACCTCCTTTACCCTCTTCTACCATCCTCCCCTCCTCCCTTACCCTCTGGTAACCACTAAACTGTTGTCTGTGTCTGAGTTTGTGTTTGTTTGTTTGTCTTGTTCACTTGTTGCTTTCAGTTTTATATCTCACATCTGAGTGAAATCATATGGTTCTCTACTTTTTCTAACTTATTTTGCTTAGCGTGATCATCTCAAGATCCAAAGTGTCCTTCTATCGATAATTGGATAAAGAAGATGCGGTGCACATATACAATGAGATATTACTTGGTTATAAGAAAAGATGAAATGCTGCCATTTGCGACAACATGGATGGATCTTGGGTTCCACTAGATTTTGCTTACACTCCAAACACTGCTATTTACTGTTTTTGTCCCTTTGGAAAATTAACCTGTCTCAACTTTAGTCTGCAAAATAGGAATAATTCATTAGCACTTACCTCATAGAGAGTTTCTGAGTATGATGGGAGGTCCCATCTGTAAATTTACATATGTTCAACCTATCATTGGTAATAGCTTAAAGCTATTACTCACAGGCAGTATTCTGTGGTTACTAAGAGCATGGGCTCCAAAGCCAGAGAGCCTGGCTTTGCAGACCTGCCCTCCACTTCCGACTTGGTAGCCTCTTAGACCTTCTGTTTCTTCATCTGAGAAATGGGGATAATAATAGAACTTGTCCAGTTATAGTTTCAGAGAATTTAGTTAACATTTGGAAAGAACTCCAAGTGGTGCTTGACATCTAGTAAATATTGAATGTGTTTGGCTTTTATTATCTTTACAGTATCTGGTATCCAACAGGAAGATAATAAATGTCAGTTTGTATTTGTATTTTATTATCCTTTTGCCCTTGAAGTTTGGTTTGTTGGCTTCTACCCTCAGCTGTCTTTCTTTTTGAATACAGAGAATCCCTACAAATTCTCATCTAATCTCAGAAATGTACATTGCCAGGGCTACACCTCTATCTTACAGCTCTCCTTTCACTTCCAGATCTGTATGACATGCTGCAAACTAACAGCTCTAAATGAAACTCATTATCTTCTTTTTCTCTTAGTGAGAGTTCACTGTGAGCTAACCTGCAAGCAAGGAGGTTAATCTCCCTACAAGCAGGGGGCAGTGAGACCTCCCGCCTCCAATTTCTCACCTTTCCCCACTCTCTCCCACCTCTTGCCTTCACTCCCACTCATAGCCACCCTCTACCAAGTTGGACAAAAGAAAAGGTGAGTCCGAACTAACCAACTCAAACAGAAGGGTTGGTGAATGCAAGATCAGGGGCTTCTGGACAAGACGAGGTCATGGGTAGCAGGATATGAGAACTCAGTTTCTGTTGTGCGGTACTGTTGATGGTTGCATCAACATGCTCCTTACTCTGTCCTTGAAGGAGGGTGTAATAGTTCCTAAAGACTGCCATAATAACCACAAGCTGGGTGGCTTACACCTGAGATCAAGGTGTTGTCATGGTTGGTTCTTTCTGTGGGCTGTCAGGCAGAATCTGTTCCAAGCCTCTCCCCTATCTTCTGCTTGTTTGCTGACAATCACTGGCATTCCTGGACCTGTGAAACACCACCCCACCATTCTGCCTTTATCTCTTTGTGTATATATCTGTCACCAGTTTCCCCCTTTTTATAAAGATACCAGTATTTTGGATTAAGGCCCACCCTAATGACCTCATTTTAACTTAATTACCCCTGTAAAGATTCTATCTCCAAATAAGGTCACATTCTGAGGTCCTGTGGGATAAGACTTCAACATAGGAATTTGGGTGGGGACACAATTCAACCCATAACAGAGAAGAAGCCACCAGGTGAGAATGAATGTGTTTTTTCCACTTTCTTCTTCCCCTTTTCAAATTGGGGAGAACATCATTTGTCATTCTCCTCAGGAGCAAAATATCATTACTCAGAGATAATGGAAGTATTGATACAGGTGCTAGAATTTTTTTCTGGTCTTAAAATCTCTTTATGATCTTCAAGCAGTAAACAATTTTGTGTAAGGAAATACAACATTAAACTTTTTTTTGTTTTTTGTTTTTTGTTTTTTGTTTTTTTTTAATTAAATTGTACAGAGGGAAATCATAGAAATAGAGATAGTGGAGACCCGGGGGGATAAGTTGGGGTTCAAATATGTGGGCCTCAGAGTGGGCCTGTTGTCACCTTGTAACCCCAAGTGTGCCAGAGCAAGGAACAAGAAAAGAGACTGCTTTTGTGGGGTGTCATTTGTTTGACCAAGAGTTGTGATAAACTAAACAATGATCTCAAGCAGATAGTAGGGCTAACTCTCCAGGGAAGGTGAGACATTATCGGGAGGGGACTATAATTCTGCCTATGAATTGTGTCCTTTCATACAAATGCATGCATGATGCACACATCTATACATACATATGTACATACATATATACATAAATGTTTAGCCCTATTTGGGTACCTCCTCTGAATCTCTCCAGAGTAATCTTGTCTCCAAGCGGCCCCCACATGCCTTGAAAAGTGGGCTGGATGCTCCCCAACCTTCAGCTTGGAGCTTTTTCAGTTGCCCAAAGAGAAGACACCATGTGACATTGTCATTAGCTTTTCTGCTAGTGACAAACACTGGATTTTATCAGTCAAAGCAAGGGATACTGAAGTAGAGTTGAACACTGATGGGAAGGATTTCTGGGATGGGGGTGACCAAAGAAGGCACTTTCCATCTATTGGAGACTTTGGGGCTACCTTACAGGAACACTTAATGGAACATCAGGAACTGGGGCTGAAGGCCAACCAGCAAGGACAGCACATAAGAGACTTCGTACACCTGTGCTTATGTAGGATTTTCTCTAATGGTGGAGACACTACCTTCTCCAAATTGAACTGTGATTCCCCTTAACTCATAGACAAGTTTCTGAATTGTATCTCCACAGCATATCAGTTCTGTGTGATATAACTAACTGTATATAAAACAGGGTTTGATGGTTAAGAAAACGTGTTTCTGGGTTAAACAGATCTCTTTAGTGCAGAGTATTTCATAACTTTTAGACGCAGGTTAAACTCACATACCAAAATTAAGATGTACAAAAATAGAACTTACTTTAGTTTGAGCACTTGTTTTAAACTAATCTTGAGGTTTTATTTTTGTTCCCACAGATAGGTATAGGTAGGTAGGTGAAGTACTAATAGTAGTAAAATGAAATGCCATTTAGTCTTTTTAAGAGGCAGGCTTAGTTCTAGGCCTAGTCTTACATTCTACTGACCAGAATCCACTCAAATGGCTGAAGCTAACTGCAAGGAAAGCTGAAAAATGTAGTTCACGTCAATGCCAAAGTGAAAGAGTAATGGATTTGGTGACCATTTACCCAATCTCTGCTATAAAAATTTGGCATCTCTTGGGTGCCAAATATATTTGTCCTTCTCCCACACATAGACTATACTCATCCTTTTTCCCAAGGGAATTAAACCAAAGTTCCATCCAGTTACTGCCACCAGCTCAAAATCCAGGACCTCTGGGTAACCACACATCTCTTCATCAAAGACCAGAGGTGACTTCCCATGATTCAGTTTCGATGATATAAGAAGACAAATCATATGTTTCTTCTCAGTCGGTGATACAAAATGATAGAATGAACACAAGGCAGCTATAATGAAAACTCCCTTTTGGAAAACACAATTATGGGAGATACACAGTGGCCATTAGCTTGTCGCAAGATGAACCTGTGAGAGGCAGAAGTCGTAGGTTCTGTGCCCTGATGTGAGGGCACACCTGCTGTTTGAAAGGTGCAAATGACGTCCTCATCCAAGACCCTGGGGGAACTCTTTTGTCTTTTGTTCTCTGTGGCCAATGACTTTGCTCTCCAAAAACTTCTTTTCCAGCCTCTCTTGCACATGCCCATACATGAGATGGGTATTTGTGAGTATGTTCCCTTTGAGTGATTTACTGTTTTCACAGTTCACTTCCTCATACTTTAAGTCTCAGCACCCAAAAGGTGTTTCTATGAGAAAACAGTCAATAATTTCTTTAATTTAGATTCATGGAGCTCTTTTGGCAATACTGTTCAAAAACTTACATTTTTCATGTATTTGCTTCTATTAGGCACCTTATACCAAGGACTATGCTCAAATTCTTATGCATTATTTGGAAGACTACCATATTTCTTCACTTTCCCATTTCTATGAATTTCTCTCTCAGTTCAATATATGTAGGTAGTTGGAGACTACCAAAAATAGTAGGTAGAAGTTCATATATTAAATTAAGTTTTTGTACAGGACAAAAATCTGAAAATTTTTGAGGGCTTTGTCAAAGCCTTTTTTTTTCCTCATTTTTATATTCTGCTGTTTGTGATCTTGAAGCAATTACTTTTTCAAACCTTTGGGGCCTTAAAAATTTAAGATTCTCTCTATTCCCTTTGCTTCTGCTTGCAAACTGATCAACTCTTTCCTAGTTCAGCATTTCCTTACACCTTACTATAAGTAAGGAATAAATTAAAAACACACTATCACTCAGATGCTTTCTAACTCTACGTAAGAATAGAGTAGTAGATGAGTAATCATCCTCATCCATGACCCAAGAATTTTGCCACAGCATGACATGGCTGTCTATCTTCCCAGCCTCTGAAATCAGTGTGCTCACTCTTTGCCACCTGACTACAAATCAGTGACACTTCCTCAGCTGTTTGCTATGGCAGAACTCAACTACTTCAAGGTATCAATTTCTGTTTGTAAGGTAACCCTGACTACTATAACAGATACACCCCAAAGCTAAGTGGCCTCGTAAATAAAATTTGATTTATCACAGGACTTCTAAAAGAAGTGTTCCTGATCAATGTGTCATTCTCCTTTAGGTGGTGATTCCAGGATTCTACCACTTTCCACTCATGATTTTTAAGAAAAAAACAGAGAATTGTGCACAGCGCATTTTATGAACTAGGTCTCCATAGACTAAGTGGCTTAAACAACAGAAATTTATTTTCTCCTTGTTCTAGAGTGGAGACTAGAAGTCCAAGAGCAGGGTACCAGCATAGTTGGGTCCTGGTGAGACCTCTTTTCCTGAATTACAGATGGACTCTTCTCACTGTGTATTTACTTGGAGAGGGGTGGGGGGTGGGAGAGAGAGAGAATCTTTTTTTGTTCTCTTCTCATAAGGCCACATTCCTATCGGAATAGAGTCCCACCTTCTGACCTCATTTAACCTTAGTTGCCTCCTAAAGACTTTGTCTCTAGAAACAATTATATTGAGAGTTAGGACTTTAACATATGAATTTTTGCAGGATATAATTCAGTTTATAGCAAATGGTAAACATCAAGATTTCTTATATTGCAGAAAAAAAAATCTCTAGTATAAAGTCATGGATTTTATCACCACTTCCAAGTTCTTGCAAAAATGTATTTTATCACAGGTAAGGACAACTAAGAGTATATCCTACCACCATGAAAACAGATCAGTGGTACAGCATTGAGGAGGAAGACAGATCTCACTGATAGCATTTGGCTTTGTGATTTCGTGCCTCATGTTTAAACTTTATGAGTGGCAGTTAATTCACCTGAGAAAGAAAGTGACTTATGCTACTGCTAGGTGATCACATTCAGGGTTCATTCTTTTTCATTCTTGCCCTTCTTTTTTTATGTTGGTATGGTGTAGAATAGTAATTAACATTTAATCTTTAATTAGTATATTTTTCGACTGTCTTAGCTTTGATGCCTCCAAAAGCAGATACCGAGGCTAGATTTTTGGACCAAGGATTTGAGTGAAGAATTGAAATTATATATAAAACACCCTCTCTTCAAAAACATAAAAATGAAAACAAAAGAAAAACAGTCATAGTATAAGCAAAGAGAGTTTTGATTACTTACAACACCTAGAGAGCATTGTAATATAATTACAACTATATGTTATAATTACAACTACATGTACAATTATATGTAACATATAATTCTGACATAGTGTATCATTAGAGAAATGAGTGGACAGTATTACTGCCCATGGGTTGGACTCCAAGGTACATAGGGTGGAACATCAGAAGAAGACACATCTTTGTGTTTGTTGATTTCATAAGACAGCAGTCTGGTGCAAGCCAGGAGAAGACCTGAGCAAAGAACAATGTATATGCAAGTCGCAAGACATTCTGTGGTTGAACTGCCTAATTGATAAGGGTGATTTTTAAATTATCAGCCTTGCATCACCAATGATTGTGGTTATTCTTGTTCTTACAAGGAAGGGAGGAAAACCAATAAAAGGTGGATTATGCATAGGTGACCAACTAAGAAGCAAGAAAACTGGGGTATTTATCCTCCCCTCGCTGGTTGATTAAGGATTGCTTTCAGGGTACTAGCTTCCTAGCAATTCGTGCTGCCTCTTGTACTGACCCTAAAAGCTGGAGACTCAGAAAGCCATTGACATGTTTGGGAATTCTGTAGGTCATGCCTGTGCTGGTCTGAGGAGCATGCGAGAAGAGAGGGCGCCTACAGCATTTGCTACAGCATTTAAAGACAGTCCTAAAAGAGTGAAACAATTTAGTTGTACATTTAATTATAGACCTAAATTTTACATTTCCTTTTAGATTACACAATTTAAAAAAATATAATGTACTGACTAAAGGTGAGTGAGAACTTATTTTGTAGTAAACATAAAAAAAGCATGGAATTTCAGTGCTATCTAAACTTAATGCTTGGTCACTGTTAAACCATTTATCACATACACAATAGAACAGAACTATCCTTTAATTATATTAGTCAAGGGATGATAACATCTATGTTTTATCTAACAATACACTGTATTATAAGGCTTTTAAAGCATTAAATGCTCCCCATAACAATTACAGGCTGTATTTTAATACTTAATCGAATTGAGAAGTCTTAAATTGAGTTATGTACTAACCATGAATTTACCTTGCTTGTTAAATATCTCCGGAGGTTAGTCCACATTAGAAAAGTTTTGATTCACCAGATAGTTTATCCAGTATAATTTTTCATGACTTGTATTTTGTTTATAGCATTTCTATAGTAGCCCAGACGGCTGGAAAGGCCTAGAAATAATGATCAAGGTGGTAGCAATAACCAACTTTACTAGCATTCAGATCCTAACCTTGGAAATCCGCTGGAAACTAAAACAAACAAAAGATTTTTAGAAAAATGAATAACTTTATTTCTGGATCATAAAAATGTACAAGATGATCTTGGGTCATCTTCCATTGCCGTATTGCAAAGAACTGTCAAATACCACAAGAGTCACATCAAAATGACTCAAGACACAACATAAAGAGGTTCCCACTGGTCAAACATGGAATTATTTGAGCATCAGTACAAATGATAATTTCAATGGTTTAAACTCATCAACTGTGCTTAAATTCCATGATTTCATAATGATACCCATTGCACACACAAAATCTAATGGATCCTTTTGGAAGATGCTATGAAACTGATGCTTTGTTTTTAAACAGATAAACAAAGCGAAAGAATCAAGCATTTATCCACTCTTTTCTATATAAATTACACATAAGCAACCAATTACTAAATGTGCAAAACTTTCTACATATAAAAATATTTCACAAGTAGGAAAAAGGAATAGCCCCTTTTACAATCCCTTGCTTTGACAATCCATGGATCTAACATCCCCAGAGAAGGACAACCAGACATTATGTGTCCATTGATGAAAAATACACTACAATCCCTGAAATACCTTTGCAAAAAAAAAAAAAAGAAAGAAAAAAGCCAAACCTCTATATCATCAAACCTCTATATCCAACAGATTTACAGAAAATGCCAAAAGCAAAAGATTATTCTTAAAGCAAAATATCTAATTTTTTACTATGAATTAACGTTTCTTTGAACTGTTTACTTTTCTTCATGTCTTTAATGAGCACTACCAATGGCTTTCCATTTACAGACATTTTAATTAAAATAATGCTTTGTTTTCTTACTTCACACAAGCTACCACATAAACTACAATAGCCAAGGAGCAGCAATACCTCCTTGAGGTGTGGTTGCGATGCAGTCAGCCAGGCCCTTCATTAGCTACATTACTCACCAGCTTTTCAAAATGTGTGATTCAAGTTTGCGCCACAGCTCAATTATAAGTTACTTCTGGGGTCATACTTTATTAGTAGGAACTGTGAATATTAAGTCAACAAATTTAATTGGGCTGATTTAATATTTGCTGTAGTTATAAGTCAAAAGAAGCCTGGTATCATGTGTTAATGGGCCTTTTCCTCCATCCTACACACAGAATCTGAATAGATCTATCACTCAGTGTAAATCGTTGTTAATCAGTTTCATGGACACAGAAGAAAAAATAAATAGATTTTAAAAAATAGCCTATGTGGAGATGCATATTTCAGTAATAATCAAAATTTCAAATTAACCTGGTTTCCCCCAATACTTCCTTGTTGCCAACTTATGTGAATTTTGTCCATGGAAGTTTCTTTCAAGAGGACCAAAAGAAATAAAAAACAACAAAAATCAAAAAACAAACAAAAAGACCCCAAAACAAAACAAAACAAAAAATACCACAATTTTTTTTTTTTAGGTCTACATTCCAATATACTCAAAACAGACATATTATTTATAAAGGAAAGACCTGTGATTTGCAAGGGCCAGTATTTGACACTCAAAATTATAAGTTTTAAAGGTATCAAGGCATAAAAATTTAAACCATAAGAAATAGACTGGAAATATTTTAAAAGCCACTCATTTTCTGCATTATGTTTTCCTATCCTCAACTTAAAAAAAAAAAAAAAAGATAGAATGACTTCTGAATAAAGTCAATCAATAGCACAAAATTCTATCAACAGAAATTAAGCATATATTTTAGTCTACCACTAGTGAGTTATAACTGTACATGTCAAAGGTAAGTCTACGGCACTTTGTTGAATAACCAGATTCTATAAATCCACAGATAAAATAAACCCTTTTTATTAAAAATTTAAATTATGTGAGAGACTATTTATAAGCATAGTAGGGCTGATACTTATAACATTAACCTACTAATTGTAATTTTTTAAAAAATTGATTAATACATTAAAAAAAATCAAGTGCAAGGTAACTTAGCACCAACGAGCTTAATTAAGAGAGATAAAAAAGAAGGTCTGGAGGAACTTTTGTTAAAGATGGTCAAAGACAAGAATTTTTTTCTTGCCAAAAACACAAAATGAACAAAGGCAAACACATTCACACACACACACACACACACACACACACACACACACAACCATACCACACACATACAAAATTGGTATCTCAAGGAAAATGTGAACAGCTAGGTTTCAGGAAAGATGGAAATCAGTGAGGCTGTGAGTGAGAGCAAAAATTTGTAATTTTCTCTAGTACCTTGTCCCACCTTGTAATTCCTTCTGCCTCTATGTACTAGTTCTCATAAATAGGTGACAATATGATTGACTGCTGAGTAACCAATTATTTTCCTCCTGAGTCAGAAGTCTATCTCTGTATAATCAGCTATGGCTAAAGGAAAAGGGTCTCAGAATACAAAGAGGATGTTAAGCACTCAACTGAGGAGTAATATATAGATATGTTATGCCAATGCACTCTAGCTTCATTTTGGAGATGGAGATAATTTTCAGAGAAAATAGCTATGCTTTAGTCAAACGTGTTTCTGAAGTTCTTGTTATTAAGACCTTATTATATGTCTATTTTTATTTTGTCTATTATATTTTCATTTTGCTCTCTTTAACACATCACTTAAAACATCAGTGATGACATCATACTATAATTTGTCATATATATATATATATATATATATATATATATATATATATATTTTTTTTTTTTTTCTATAGAATGAGGAAATCAATGACTAGTACTGGAGTTGACTTATTTTTATATATTCACTTTGGAGACTTCCAGATGACTGTTATTTTGGTAAATACATCTTTAATGAAAGACAGTGATTTTTTTTTTAATGATTAAAAATAGCTATTTTAAAAACTAACTTTTAAGGTCTACTGTGACATAGTATTTATACCACCACATACACTCTTCTTATAATATAACTGACTTCCCACCCAGCATTCCAGAGGGTGTTTGTGACTGCCTAGACCAATAGAATATGGCTTTCTTGGACACCAGCTACCATATTGTGAGGAAGCCCGGGACATATAGACAGAATATGCATGGATAATGTAGCAAACCATGCTAGCTAAAGTCGCAGCTGACAACCATCATATACCAACAAACATGAAAAAAATGAGCTTTCAGATGGGTCCAGCCATTAGTCCTTGTGTCCTCCAGCTGAAACCTCAGACATTGTGGAGCATAGAGAAACCATTTCCACTGTGCTCTTTCTAAATTCCTGACCCACTAAAACCATGAGAGCTAATAAGTGATTATTGTTATTTTAAGTCACTAAGATTAGAAGAGTTTGTTGCAAAGAAAAAAAAAAACTAATGCATCTATATTTGAGGGAAGATATCTGTTAATCTGTGTATCTCCACAACCTAGCACAATGCCTTGTCAAGAAAGTGCTAAAAATAAATGGAGTCAGGGAAGAAATACATGAAGAATTAAACAAATAAATGAATGAACTAAAATCTCTAAGTTTAATTGTATGAACTCATTCAAGATCAAGACACATTCCCACAATGAGACAATGTATCTAATTTTGTTTGACTATTTGTTTTTAAGTTTCTATTTTTGTTTTTATTGTTAGCACCAGTAAGTACCTTTCTTATACCATTTATTCTTACCTGTCCCTTTGTACCATATAAAGTTTAATTAATTTTATATTACAACCCTTAAACTAGTGAAGACAATTACATATATATCCCCCAACATCCCTATTTTTTATGGCAAAAATGTCAATTTTTTTCCATTTCCTTGACATGAGATAGTCTTTTGCCCTTCAATGATTCCTGTCATTCCTGTCAGATAATATTGCTTGAGCTTAAAAAAAATATGCTATTAAATTTGAATAGCAAATTTAATAGCAAACTGAATATTTACAGGATGAGCTACAGAAAGGATATTGGGATTATAAGCCATCTTGTCATATTACCTACATTATATCAGTGCATGCTAGACTGATATAATGTCTATTCATGATACCAAAGGTTCAAATTGAGTTTGCCATCAAATAAAAACTTCATGCCTTCTTTAGATATAAGGCTATTCTGCACCTGATTTCGTTTTGGAGCTCTCATTCAGGCCTTCATAAAATTTCTTTTTATTACTTTTGATTCTGATTAATAGTCTATCTATCTATCTATCTATCTATCTATCTATCTATCTATCTATCTATCTATCTATGTACCTACCTACCTATCTATCTACACAAGCATACATTGACACAATTTTATGAATACTCATCAAAGTAAATGGAAAAATTATAAGTAAGGTTGAGCATAATCTGATTTAAAAAATAAACAAACTATGGCATAATTAAGTTTCCTCTCAAATTAATATTGAATACTTAATCAGCACTATTTGAAATATCTGTTCAAAAATATTCATTTCTGTAGCTGTTCTGTGATGCTGACCTCATTTTTCTTTCCATGAGATTATTCTGTAAAAAATAGTAAATTATTTTATATACATAAAAAAGTAGTACTTTATGGGATTCCCTTGCTCTGTTTCTAACACACTTACAGAAAAAGAAATGTGTTTATTCTGGGATGTTTTATTCCTATAATAAACCTCTGCTCATTTCCAATGTCTGTAGTTATTTTTATTAAATGTTTACTAAGTATTTTAAAAACATTTCTTTCTAACATCTCTCAAGGAATAATATCAAGGTCTACGGCAAATAGTTTAATATTTAACTAGTTTCTATCTTACCAATATCACTAATAAACTTGTACCTTTTTTAGCTTTGAATGCCTCCCTAGTTTCCATTATCACTAAAAAGTCAGTAGAGATCCAAGATTATATCTGCAAAATCTCCCTACACTCTAGATTGTCTTTGAATTCACTCAGATATTTGTATTAATTCAGAGCATTGGAAGCCTTTTAGTAATTTGTTCATACATATTTGTTTTAATGTATTCTTCCTAAGAGTTATTTTAGTGTAACAGTATACACTCCAAATATACTTAATGAATGAGTGCAAAAAATCATCACATTAAGTAATTTAAGTTTCCTTTTAAGAATCTCTCAAAAATGAATGTGAAATTTGTTGTTAAATTAATGGGGAAAATGTGATGTATTAATAGGAATTTCAGTACCATTATTTGAAACACCCCATCCTTTATTCATATTAAAATATTTTTCAGTATTTTAATAATCTATTGTAAATACTAATATTAAAAAATGGAGATAACTTTAGCACAAGTATGCATTATTAATTCATTTTGAACAAGGTTTTACTTGACTAGTGACTTCAATTTTATTTAAAATACTGAAATATTCAAATGGAATTTGGGACTCAGTAAAAAGAAATTACTGGATAAAATGGATTTTATAAAATAAGCTATAATACTTCAAATTTTTCAATATTTGCCATGAGCACCCTATAATACTTTGCTTTATTTCTGATACTATATACTTATATTATAAGTAAAAATTTTAAAAATGGGATCCCATTATTGTAACAGGTTTTCATCACCTCCAGGGGAAAGACATGAATTTACTCCTCTCATTCCTTTTATTGCCAGGTCTAGTCACAATGAGGGATTTTAAATTATTCAAAGACATTTTCTGCCAAATGCCCAGGTCTTGGCACATAATGGTGTCCAATGTACATGAACAACATAATCACTAAATACATGTTCAGAAAACAATACCAAAATATGAAGAATGACGTGTTTATGGGAAGTTTTTCCTCTGTAAGCAATTGTGTATTTATACTGATCCGTATTTATACTGTATAAATCAGTATTTATACTGATCCGTACAATTCCACACAAAATTTACCAAGAATCCTGAATACAAATTGTGGTATCTTCATAGTGTTTACTCCCCTGATTTAAAAGGAGTTCAGCGTAAATAATCATAAGCTGCATCATATTATTCTAAATTTAAAATAAAAAGTTGTAAACTTGTGCAACTAATATATGTGAACTCACATATCAGATATTGGCTTTGCAGCAATGGGAACTCATGTACAGTTTTGGCGAACTTATGCTGTCTGGAGACCATGACACGACAGAGGTACAGAGTAGTTTAACTCACTGTACTCCCAATACTTAATGATTAATCACCTACTTAGAATGCTCCACTTACTATTACATTCAATATATATTATGGTGAAACAGGAATGAAAAGAAAGAGAGGGAAAAGAGAAAAGAGGAGGTTCAGGAAGGAGGAGAGAAGAAAGGGGATGAGAATGGGAAAGAGTGGAAAAGAAAAGTGAAGTGGGGAAAAGGGAAGGGAAGGAAAGGGAATACTTACTAAGGATATTCTGAATTTTCCTCAATGGTTTTCTTACAGAATGGAAAGACTGTTCAAAACTTTCATACAAAATATAGACTTAGATGACTTCTGGAATTCCACCAAGAATTGTATGTCCCATCCCCTTAAAAATGATCTTCCATTGCAGCAGATGGGATCTTGACCATTCGTATAGAAGACATTGGAATACATAGTTGATAGTGTTGTCTTCTTCTTTATAGGTTTTAAGAATAGTTTTCATTTGTAATATTTGATGCTGTCCAAATAGAAGGGGAAAGATCAGATGAAATCATAAATATTTCTACCTACTCTGTAAACCTATATATTATAATCAATGTCTGAGATTATAAGGTATATTTAAACCACATAAAATATATACACATATATATTCTATCTCTCTGTTTATATAGCATTAAGATTTTGTTTCTGCACATAACAGAAAATCCAAAGAACAAATAAGACTTTTTTTCCCTAAAATAAATATTTGAAGTAAATATTCCATCCAAAACACCAGAGCATGGTTGTTGGAGACCTAAGTTCCATTTATTTTTTTGCTAAATCATGCTTAGAAAATGCCTTATACATTGAACATCACCTAAAGGTCCAAGACAGTTGCTGGAGCCCCAGACACCAGGTCTGCATTCTAGGAAGAAAGGAGAAAAGTGGGGAGCGGGTGAGGAAAACTGTGCCTACCATTCATTTATTTATTTATTTATTTATTTATTTATTTATTTATTTATCTATCTATTTATTTATTTATTTTTAATTTGAGGTAAAATTTACAAGAAATAAAATGCATAAATACGAAATGCACAATTTGATGTGTTTTGAAACATGCAAAACCTTGTGAAACCATAATTCTCATCCAGAAATAGATTATCTCTACCACTCTAGAGAATTCCCTCATGTTATCTCCCTTCCAATTCCTACCCCAGATAGGCAGCAATCTTATTTTTTACTCTAGAGATGTGTTTCATCTGTTTTTCTTTTTTCTTTTTTGAGTTTCATATAAATTGAATCACAAATAGGTATAATGTTTTCAGTATTTGCTTATGGTACATTTATCATCAGTTCATTGCTTTCTAAATTGCTAAGGAGTGTTCCACTGTATAAAACACATCAAATTACCAATCTGTTCTTCCATTAATGGACATTTGGATTATTTCCAGTTTGAGGTTATTATGAATAAAGTTTCTACAAACATTCTTGAACAAATCTTTTTTGTGGACATTTGGGTAAATATTTAAGAGTGAAATCACTACTCATAGTATGTTTGACTTTATAAAAACTGCCAGAATTTCACAAAGTCACACAATTTTACACTCCAAGGAACAGTATCCAGTCAGTTCACATCTTTGCTAACATTTGATTTGGCACGTTTTTAAATTTTACTCATTCCAGTGTATCTCAATGTCATTTTAATTTGCATTTCTCTGATTATGAGTGATATTGAATACCTTTTTGTGTGATTATTAGCCTTTGCATACTTTTTGTAGTGTTGTTTAGTCTTTTCCCTATTAAAAAAAATGGTATTTGTATATTTATCTATGGATTTGTTATAGCAATTTCTGTGTTCTGTATACAAGTCCTTTGTAAGATATGAGCATTTCAAATATTTTCTTGAGTCCTTGGCTGTTTGCTCATTTTTTAAATATATATTTCAATAAAGTTTAAGTATTTTTTGTAAGGGTAGTATGTTTTTTGTTAAACCATCTTTGCTCACCCCAAAGTTGCAAAACTATTCTCCTATGTTTTTTGTTACAAGTTCTAGGTACTTCACTTTTTTATTTCATTTCAAAATTAACATGTCAAATTCTGTAAAAAGGTAAAGTAGCCTATTGGGATTTTGTTTGGGATTTAGATGAATCTAGATATCACTTTGAAGAATACTGACCTGTTAACATTACTGAATTTTCCAATCCCCAAAAATGGCATATCTCACCATTTTTAAGATCATTTTCAATTTGCCTGGGCACTATATGTAGATTTTCAGTGTACAGAAAACAAAGCAAAGAACCAAACAAAGCAGAAATAACATTTTTCCCTTTTTGATAGCATCAAATTTTAAATTGAGTAAAAATATCTACCTTGAAAGTAGCAGAGACAATTGACTCGGAATAATTTTTTAATTCATAGACTATTATGTAGTACCATGTTTCCCCCAAAATAAGACCTAGCCGGACAATCAGCTGTAATTGGAACAAAAATTAATACAAGACCTGGTCTTATATTAATTTTTGCTCCAAAAGATGCATTAGAGTTGATTGTACTGCTAGGTCTTATTTTCAGGGATATAGGGTAACAGATACTTTTTGTAAGTCTGCCTACTCCCTAAGAAAAGAGCTGGTCACCATGTTTCCAATATATAACTCTGAAATTATACTTTATTTATTTATTTTTTCTTAATTATTTAAATTTCTTTTTTTTTTCTTTTTTTTTATTTATTTATTAGTTTCAGGTGTACAAGACAAGGTAATACTTAGACGTTCATCATTTATATCCCTCACACTGTGAACCCCCCTCCCCCCATCCACTATCCCTCCGACCTCACACTGAACCATCACATTATGTATATAAAATTATAGTTGGCATTCATTAATGTTTAGCTTCTGGTGTACAATGCCATGATCAGGTATCCACAGTATCCCTGAGGTGGTCTCCCAAATAGGACGCATATCCATTGGATACCCAACAAAATCTTTACAACATTATTGAATACCTTCCCCAAATTAATTTTCAAAAAAACCCTGAGGCCATCTTGTGGTTACCAGCTGCTTCCAAATCCCTTCACCTTTCCCCTTATCCCCAACCCCCCCACACACCCATCTAACAACTCTCGGTTTTTTCTTTGTGTCCCCATAACTGTTTCTGATTAGTTCATTCACATAGTCTTTTCTTTAGATTCCATATATAAGTGAGATCATATGGTACTTGTCTTTCTCTTTCTGACTTATTTCACTTAACATAATGTTCTCTAGATCCATCCATGTTGCTGCAAATGATAAGATTTCTTTCTTCTTTATGGCTGCGTAATACTCCATTGTATAAATGTACCACAGCTTCTTAATCCAGTCATCTACCGATGGGCATTTCGGTTGTTTCCATATCTTGGCTATTGTGTAAAGTGCTGCAATAAACATAGGAGTGCATACAGATTTTTGAATTGGAGTTTTGGATTTCTCCGGGTAGATGCCTAGGAGTGGAATTACTGGATCATAGGGTAGTTCCATTTTCAGATTCCTGAGATACCTCCATACTGTTCTCCATAGTGGCTGCACTAATCTGCAGTCCCACCAACAGTGCACTAGCGTTCCCTTTTCTCCACATCCGCGCCAGCATTTGTTGTTTGTTGATTTATTGATAATAGCCATTCTGACTGGAGTGAGGTGGTATCTCATTGTGGTTTTTATTTGCATTTCTCTGATGGTTAGTGAGGTTGAGCATTTCTTCATATGTCTTCTTGCCTTCTGTATGTCCTTTTTAGAGAAATGTCTCCCCAAGTCCTCTGCCCATTTTTTAATTGGGTTGTTTGTTTTTTTGGAGTTGAGTTGAGTAAGTTTTTTATAGATTTGTGATATTAATCCCTTATCAGATATATCATTGGCAAATATCTTTTCCCATACAGTAGGATCCCTTTTTGTTTTATTGATGGTTTCCTTTGCTGTGAAAAAACTTTTTAGTTTGATGTAATCCCACATGTTTATTTTTTCTCTTACTTCGCTGGCGCGAGGGGATATATCAGTGAAAATCTTACTCCGGGTAATGTCCATGAAGTTTCTTCCTATATTTTCTTCTAGATATTTTATGGTTTCAGATCTTACATTTAAGTCTTTAAGCCATTTTGAATTTGTTTTTGTATATGGTGTAAGGAGGTGGTCCAGCTTCATTTTCTTGCATGTGTCTGTCCAGGTTTCCCAACACCACTTATTGAACAGACTGTCTTTACCCCATCGTACATTCTTGCTTCCATTGCCGTAGATTAGATGAGCATATAGGCATGGATTTACGTCTGGACTCTCTATTCTGTTCCATTGATCTATGTGTCTATTTTTATGCCAGTACCATGCTGTTTTGATTACTGTAGCCTTGTAGTATAGTTTGAAATCAGGTATCGTTATACCTCCCACTTTGTTCTTATTTCTCAAGATTGCTGAGGCTATCCGGGGTCTTTTATGGTCCCATATAAATTTTAGGATTATATGTTCTATTTCTGTGAAAAACGTCGTTGGTAGTTTGATAGGAATTGCGTTGAATATGTATATTGCCTTAGGCAGTATGGACATTTTAACTATATTAATTCTTCCTATCCATGAACATGGAATGTGTTTCCATCTATTTATGTCTTCTTTCATTTCTTTCTTCAGTGTTGTATAATTTTCTGAGTACAGATCTTTTACATCTTTGGTTAGATTCATTCCCAGATATTTTATAGTCTTTGGAGCAATTGTAAATGGAATTGTTTTTTTAATTTCTCCTTCTGCTATCTTTTTTTTAATTAATTTTATTGGGGTGACAATTGTTAGTAAATTTACATAGATTTCAGGTGTACAATTCTGTATTACATCGTCTATAAATCCCATTGTGTGTTCACCACCCAGAGTCAGTTCTCCTTCCATCACCATATATTTGATCCCCTTTACCCTCATCACCCACCCCCCACCCCCTTACCCTCTGGTAACCACTAAATTATTGTCTGTGTCTATGAGTTTTTGTTTCTCATTTGTTTGTCTTGTTCTTTTTGGTTTATATACCACATATCAGTGAAATCATAGGGTTCTCTGCTTTTTCTGTCTGACTTGTTTCACTTAGCATTATTCTCTCGAGATCCATCCATGTTGTCACAAATGTTCCTATATCATCTTTCCTTAACGCCGAATAGTATTCCATTGTGTATATGTACCACAACTTCTTTATCCATTCATCTATCGAAGGACATTTTGGTTGTTTCCATGTCTTGGCCACCGTAAACAAAGCTGAAATGAACATTGGCGTACACGTGTCTCTATAGAGAAATGCTTTTATATTTTTGGGGTAGATACCCAGGAGAGCGATTGCTGGGTCATATGGTAATTCTATTCGTAATTTCTTGAGGAACCTCCACACTGCCTTCCATAGCGGCTGCACCAGTCTGCATTCCCACCAACAGTGTATGAGAGTTCCTTTTTCTCCACAGCCTCTCCAACACTTGTTACTATTTGTTTTGTTGATGAAAGCCATTCTGACTGGGGTGAGGTGATATCTCATTGTGGTTTTCATTTGCATTTCTCTGATGATTAGCGATGTTGAGCATTTTTTCATATGTCTATTTGCCATTTGTATATCCTCTTTGGAGAAATGTCTCTTCAGGTCCTCTGTCCATTTTTCAATTGGGTTGTTTGTTTTTTTGTTGTTGAGTTTCATGAGTTCCTTGTATATTTTGGATATTAGCCCCTTATCAGAGGAACTGTTTGCGAAAATCTTCTCCCATTCAGTTGGTTGCCTCATTATTTTGTCAATAGTTTCTTTTGCCGTGCAGTCCTTCTGCTATTTTATCATTGGTATATACAAATGCAACTGATTTCCGAATATTAATTTTATATCCTGCTACTTTACTAAATTCATCTATCAGTTCTAATAGTTTCTTGGTGGAGTCGTTAGGGATCTCTATATATAGTATCATATCATCTGCATATAATGATAATTTTACTTCCTCCTTACCAATTTGGATGCCTTTTATTTCTTTCTCTTGTCTGATTGCTGTGGCTAGAACTTCCAGCACTATGTTGAATAGAATTGGAGAAAATGGGCAGCCTTGTCTTGTTCCTGATCTTAGGGGGAATGGTTTTAGCTTTTCCCCATTGAGTATGATGTTAGCTGTGGGTTTGTCATATATGGCCTTTATTATGTTAAGATATGATCCCTCTATTCCCACTTTCTTAAGGGTTTTTATCATAAAAGGTTGCTGTATTTTATCAAATGCTTTTTCTGCATCTATTGATATGATCATGTGATTTTTATTTTTCATTTTGTTAATGTGGTGTATCACATTAATTGATTTGCGGATGTTGACCCACCCCTGCATACCAGGGATGAATCCCACTTGATCATGGTGTATGATCTTTTTAATGTATTGCTGAATTCTGTTTGCTAATATTTTGTTGAGAATTTTTGCATCTATGTTCATTAGAGATATCGGCCTGTAGTTTTCTTTTTTTGTGGTGTCTTTGTCTGCTTTTGGGATTAGGGTGATAGTGGCTTCATAAAAAGTGTTTGGGAGTCTTCCTTCCTTCTGGATTTTTTGGAAGAGCTTGAGGAGAATAGGTGATAATTCTTTTTTGAACGTTTTGAAAAATTCACCTGTAAAGCCATCTGGTCCAGGGCTTTTGTTTGTTGGGAGATTATTGATTACTGATTCAATTTCCCTGGTGGTAATCAGACTGTTCAGGCTTTCTGTTTCTTCTTGAGTTAGCCTTGGAAGGTTGTGCGCCTCTAGAAAATTGTCCATTTTTTCAAGGTTGTCAAATTTGTTGGCATATAGTTGCTCATAGTAATTTCTTAAAATTTTTTGTATTTCTGTGGTGTCTGTTGTCACTTCTCCTCTTTCATTTCTGATTTTATTAATTTGAGTCTTCTCTCTCCTTTTTTTAATGAGTCTGGCTAAAGGTTTGTCAATTTTGTTTATCTTCTCAAAGAACCAACTCTTGGATTCATTGATCTTTTGTATTGTTTTTCTGGTTTCTATTTCATTTATTTCTGCTCTGATCCTTATTATCTCCTTCCTTGTGCTCCCTTTGGGTTTATTTTGCTGTTCTTTTTCCAGATCCCTTAAGTGTGAAGATAAACTGTCAATTAGTGATGTTTCTTGTTTCCTTAGGTAGGCCTGCAGTGCTATGAACTTCCCTCTTAGGACTGCTTTCGCAGCATCCCATAGATTTGGGGTCGTCGTGTTCTCATTCTCATTTGTCTCAAGATATCTTTTGATTTCTTCTTTGATCTGGTGCTTGACCCATTCATTATTTAGCAACATGTTATTCAGCCTCCATGAATTGGTGTATCTTCCTGGTTGTTTTCCCCTGTAGTTCATTTCTAATTTCATAGCACTGTGGTCAGAGAAGACAATTGGTATGATTTCAATTTTCTTAAATTTATCAAGGCTTTTGTGTCCTGACATATGTGTCCTAGCATATGTTTTGTGTCCTACAATATGATCTATCTTAGAAAATGTTCCATGTGCACTTGAGAAGAACATGTATTCTGCAGCATTGGGGTGAAATGCTCTGAAAATATCAATTAAATCCAACTGCTCCAAAGTATCATTTAAGGCTGTTGTTTCCATATTGATTTTCTGTCTGGAGGACCTGTCCCTTGTTGTCAGAGGTGTGTTGAAGTCCCCTACTATGATAGTGTTGCTGTTGATCTCTGTCTTTATGTCCATCAGTACCTGTTTTATATATTCAGGTGCTCCTATGTTAGGTGCACAGATGTTTACTAGGGTTATGTCCTCTTGTCGGATTGATCCCTTTATTATTATATAGTGCCCATCTTTGTCTTTTAATATGTTCTTTATTTTAAAGTCTATTTTGTCAGATATAAGTATTGCAACTCCAGCTTTTTTTTTGCTTCCATTTGCATGAAATATGTTACTCCAACCCTTCACTTTCAGCCTATGTGTGTCTTTTGATCTGAAATGAGTCTCTTGTATACAGCATATACAAGGGTCTTGCTTCCTTATCCACTCAGCCACCCTATGTCTCTTGATTGGAGCGTTTAATCCATTTACATTTAAAGTGATTATTGATAGGTACATAGTTATTGCCATTTTTAAATTTGTAGTAAATTGTTTTCATCTTTCTTCTATTTACAGAAGTCCTTTTAGTATTTCTTGCAATGCTGGCTTGGTTGTAATCAATTCTTTCAGTTTGTTCTTTTCTGGGAAGCTCTTTATCTCTCCATCAACTTTAAATGATAGCTTACTGGATAAAGCAATCTAGGTTGTAGGCCTTTGTGTTCCATCACTTTGAGTATCTCCTGCCACTCCCTCCTGGCCTTCAATGTTTCTGTAGAATAGTCATTTGATAGTCTTATGGGAGTTCCCTTGTATGTAACCTTCTGCCTTTCTCTTGCTACTTTCAAGATTCTCTCTTTGTCTTTAAGCTTTGCCATTTTAACTATAATGTGTCTTGGTGTGGGCCTGTTTGGGTTTATCCTGGTTGGAACTCTCTGCACTTCCTGGGCTTGTATGTTGGTTTCCTTCATCAGGTTAGGGAAGTTTTCGGACATTATTACCTCAAATATGTTCTCAATTCCTTGCTTCTTCTCTTCGCCTTCTGGTATTCCTATGATGCGCATGTTGTTGCGCTTGATGTTATCCCAGAGGTCTCTTAACCCATCTTCATTGTTTTTTTATTCTTTTTTCTTTCTGTTGTTCAGTTTGAGTGATCTCTGCTAACTTGTCTTCTAAGTCACTGATTCGATCCTCTGCTTCATCTAACCTGCTGGTCATTCCTTCAAGTGAGTTCTTAATTTCAGTAATTGTGTTCTTTAGTTCTAGCTGGTTGTTCGTTAAGATTTCTACATCCTTTTTTAGTTCTAACTGGTTGTTCTTTATGATTTCTATATCCTTCTTTATGTCTTCTCTAAGCTCCTTAAACATTCTTATCACCAGTGTTCTGAACTCTGTCTCTGATAGGTTGGTTACCTCTGCTTCATTTGGTTCCAGTTGTGGAGGTTTCTTCTGTTCTTTTATTTGGGACATGTTTCTTTGTCTCCCCATTCTGACTGACTCTCTGTGCTTGCTTTGATGTAGTAGGAAGATCCCCTAGAGCTCTTAGTTCTTGCTGGGTTATCTTATGTATTATGTGTCCTTTATATTTGACTTGGACTACTTCGTTCTTCTCTGCATGTGCTCCACAGGTGGTTCGTGTGTTTAGTATATCGTCCTGTTCAAGAAGAACTTTAATTGCTTTTTGCTTGTGAGTAGGTGGGTTTAACTCCTAGGCCGTCTAGTTGTGAAACTTGGCTCTGCCCACCGCAGGGTGTTCTGCTGGGTGAGGGTTGGCCACTTAAATGAGGTTTGGCCTCTACGGGCTCTTGTGCCTTCAGAGAATTCCCTCTGGGTGTGTGACTTGTAGTTCAAACCCGGTAGTACTCTGGTTTGGTCCAGAGTTGGCTTCTGAATATGTTGAATCTTGTGCCTCTTAAGCTGGGCCCTGTTAGGGCAGTTTCAGCACAAATCAAGTTACCAAGTACAACAACAACAACAACAACAACAAAGAAAACAAATCAAGTACATTCACATGTAAAATACAACCGACAATCCCTACTCAACATAGGCAAAGATATCAAAGAAATAAAGACAGAACAAAGCAAATCACAACAAGCAGAAAGAAAAAAAGAAGAAGAAAAGAAAGAAAGAAAAAAAGAAAAAGAAAAGAAAAGAAAAAAAGAGAAAAAAAGAGAAAAAGAAAAAAAAAAAAAAACCACCAAGCAAAACAAAACAGAAAGCAGCACCAGTCTTGGCTTAAGCCCACCAAGTAATCTCCAGGTTGTCCTCCGCTGTGCCAAAGAGTTCCCTGCCTAGTGAGCAGGCAGCGCTAGTCACCTGGTGCCCAGAGTGAATTTGGGAGTGTAGATTTAAATGCGAGGGGCTGAGGGGTCTGGATGACAGTTTTCAGAGAGACCGTGCAGTTTCTGTCCTTTCCTGCACAAATGCACGCTGAGAGTAGCTCCACCAGCCCTGTGCCCAGTACTCCTGTGTCTTAGCGCCCTCATTCCATGGGTGTGTGGGAGGGGGCGGGCGGGAGATCTCTAAGCTGCTGAAAGCCGGGAGCTGAGTCTGCCGCTTACTGCTGAACTCAGGGAGTGCTTCCTCGGTTGCCCTTGCCCCGCCCCAGGCCAGCCAGAAAGGGTGGGGGTTGGGGATGGAGGGGTCTTCTCCCTCCCAGGCCAGCCACGTCACACTCCTCCCGCAGGCCTGAAAAGGTGTTGGCTGGAGGTGTGGGAGTCTCCTCTCTCCTTGTCCAGCGAAAATCCCCTCCTCCCAGCCTCTTCCAAAGGTCAGAGCTGGCTGCCAATCTTCCCAGCGCCTGAGCACAGACGCCCCTCTGTAATCTGACACTACTCTTCAGTTCAGGGGTCAGTTTAAGTCTCTGGAAGGGCGGGGGGAGGATTCGAAAAGCGCGGTGAGGGGCCCAGGTGTGGCGTCTGAGTTCTTTGTCTGCCCTAGGGCTCACGAGCTGCCCGCCCCGGTGGGAGTGATCAGCTGTGGGACGCAGGGAAAGAGCCCACCTCCTGGACCCTACGCTCTCCGCTGCATCCTGGGCTCCCGTGGGACTCTAGAGCCCCGGGTGCTGCCTGCCGCTGCTCCTGTGGGCACGCTCCTCTTGCCCTCCTCGCTCCTCCCCCGCTCGCCCAACTAGCGCACCTCAAAGCAAACCTTCCGCGAGTCTCCGCTCAGTCCTGGGAGCCGCGCAGCGCAGCGGTTGCTGTACGGCCTGGGCTCCGCTGTGGGGGGGTTAGTGTTTTCACTTCGCGCCCCTCTCTCCTCCCCCACTTGCCTAACTAGTGCACTCCAAAGCAAACCTTCCACGAGTCTGCGCTCCGTCGTCCTGGGCTCCGCGGTTGCGGTTGCCGCTGGCCTCGGCTCCGCGGGGGTGGGGGTCGGGGGGGGGCGCGCTTCCACTTCGCTGTCCTGCCTCCTCCCCTGCTTGCAATCCGCGCTCACCTTCAGGTAATTCCTCCACGAGTCTCCCCGCTGTTCTGCGTGTTCTATATCTCCCTGTGTCTTTAGAGCTGCGGTTTACCGCCGCTGCCGCAGCCGCCGCCGGCCTGATTCCACCGCGAGACCGCGCATTTCCACTCTGCTCCTTTCCTTCTTCCTCCGCTCACCCAATTTGCGCACCTTCATGTAATCCTTCCACGAGTCTCTTAGGAGTCTCTTAGCTGTTCTGCGTGATGAGCAAAGAGTTGTTTGATGGGTTATATGTCCCGTTTGTAATAAGATCCGGAGGAGAACTCAGAAAATGTGCCCCGCTGCCGCCATTCCTATGACGTCACTCTGAAGTTACACTTTAGATAACAGGGGAAAGAAAACACTACTGAGTTTGAGCAATCATAGTTTTTCTTCAAGTGTGTTTTAAAAGCAGTTCAGGAATGATAGTGAAGCTTTTCTGTTGGCTTAATATCTGTATATAAGATACATTAATATCTTAATTTCTTTAGTCATGTCCACAGAGAGGTACAGAAAGAATGGTCATCGATTAGAGGAGGCGAAGAAGATATAAAAAGATGATCATAGATATAAATTTTGCCTCAAATTTGGCAGCTTATACTTCCTGGCCTCTGACTGTGTAATACAAACTCATGCATTCTAATATTAGCTCCTTTTTTTTAGTATAATACAAGCTACTTTGAGTCAGTTTGCTACTTGCCACAAAATTCCTTTCAGCGATATTGTTAATGTTATCAAAATGCTCTATTCTAATGAGTTTGATGTAGTTTAAAAATAAAATCCCACCATTTGTCTCCATATGAAGGTTTGTTTCTTAACTCAGGTAGACTTCATATAATTCTATCTTTTCCAAAGATTCTACATGTTCATGTAATAACAGATAAATGCTTAATAATTTTATAGTACTGAAAAGCCACATTAATAAAATATATAATCCTTCAAAGAGAACAAGTTCAGCTCTTTATTAGAATATGAAATATTTAATAGCAGTGAAATACAGGTCTATTCTATTTAGTCCATGTATATCCAGTTTTATATAAACTTAAAATGAGATATATTTTTTCTTCGTTAATGAATTTTATGTAATTTTTTCATGGTTTAAAGCAGGTAACAACAAGACACTAGATTTTATAAAGTTATTTATAAAATCCAATCACTAGGCATTTGTACTAATCCACTACATACAGAGAACTAAAGGACATCTTATTATAAGAAAGACTTTTTTAATGTTATTTTCCCATTCCTTATTAAAGCCAAAAAAAAAAAAAAGTTTAGTTAGAAAATCTGGCTTTACTTCTACTGACGATATCTGTTACCCAGAGCAAATAACTTAAAAAAGATTGAGACTCGGTTTTATCAAATTAAATACCAGTATTGTCTCCTCATATGGTTGATATAAAAATCATGTGAGGTAATTTAGAACATGCGAGGTCATTTGCACAATGAAAAATACTTTTGATTGATTGGGTGTGTGTTATGGTGGCAGGCTCTGAGTTTTTCAGTTTACATACATGTAATATTAGCTTCATAATAATTCCTTCCTGAATACAAGGAAAGAATAAATCTAATATAGTTGGGTTTATGCTGCCTTAGATGTTTCTGTAATTTGTTCTTGAAAAGAAACTTGGTATAAATACCTCTACAATAGGAATGTTACAAATTTTGACTATCCACCCTGGGAGGGGTGGGTGGGAATCTATTATATCATAATGAACTATAATTGTAAGTAATCCCTTTGAATATTCTTAGAAAACTGCCTGTAATTACATAAAAAAGCATAAAGCGTTTTGAGGCCTTTTACCAGCTGTTTCCTGTCTACATGTCAGTCCTTGAATTAGAAAATTTTAGATTCAAATGGATTTGATCAGACAAGGATATAGTGAAACAAATGGAGACTTTGATAGATTTCTCCAGTGGCGACATGATGAATTTCATTCTTGCTGTGAGATCTCACCCAATTATATTCTAGACAAGCTGTGACAAGTTGAGGTGGACTCAACTTACTGTTCTATGGCCTGATGATATATTTGAAAGCATAATATCTTTCCAAAATTGATTTTAACATAAATATAAATTAGGAAAAATATTATTTCAAAAGTATTAAAAATAGTTATGTAAATTACACTACCAATGTTGTAGGATGAGGCAGAGCACTATCTAAATAATCTAAATTCCTCCACATTTTAAAAACAACCTTAGAGCAACTTGGTGGGATTATGTAAGACAAAGTATTGGCCAACACACGTAACTACAAAAACCACTGATCACCATTTCCCAGCAACCCCACGCATAAATTTATAAATCCTTCCAAATGATTGAAGTTATGAAAATGAATGAGTAGATAGTCTCAGTTCGTCCCTTGAATTACCTCAGGCCAGTCTTTCAACACCACTTCTTGGATGAGATTGTAAGATAGAAAATACCTAATACTATAGATTCTCTGGTACAAGTTGTGTTAAGTATTAAATACAGGCATTACAAAGCATTGGAGAGACTTGAGTTCAATTTTTACAATTAACTTTAAAGAAGTGATTGGATTTTCTTACTTTTATTTAGCTACTCTATAGTAATATGTATTCTCAGTTTAATAGCAAAAAGTAATCAAATATGGATTAAAATTGAAAATAAAGAACAGCGATTGTCAACCTAATGCACAGCTTTACATACTATGGTTAGCCTTTTCTTTCCCTATAATTATGCATGTAAAATTATGCAATTCATTAATTACTATGAAAAATTAGGAATGAACCTAGATTAACTACATAAGCTACCCTGGTATTATTGTATTGTATTAGGAATTGAAAATCAAGATAATACCCATAGTTTATCCCTGTATAATAATAATAAACATAAAAAAATTATAGGTAAATAAATATCTAATTCCATTGTTTGGTTGAGTCAAGTATCCAAATCATAAAATCTACTCACATAAAATATGATTTGAAAATAAAAGTTCTTTCTAGGGTTCCTGGAGAAATTTACTTTGGATAGATCTTAGGGCTCTCCCCACAAATATCATGGTGAAATGAGACTTTCTTTAGTCACTAGAAATTAAAGCTTTGCAGAGAAAGCTGTGTGACACTAATTGGCGACGATACTACAATTTGAATGTAGGTCCCCATGCTATGTTTGAAATGGAACTATGTTATTGACTTGCCGGGATGCATTATTTTTGCCTAAGAGAGCAAGCCCTTTTCTTGATGCAACACCTTGAAGCGTGTAAGCAGACAATCTTCAATTAGGTCAAACACCACCCAACTAACTCTATGGGGTGGGACCTCTGAATTTGACGTGACGTGAGCTTATGCCTTGGTGTTGATTCCCTTACTTATGAGACTCATGGAGAGTTCCACAAATTTCTATAGACTATCAGGAAAATACCACTGATTCCCTCCAGCCGTGTCTTACTCTCCAATAAGCATGTGCTGTCCCCTGCCTGGAGCTGACAGAAGCCATAGAGCAACCTACCCTCTATGGGAAGCATGGTCCATTTCTTCCCCAAGCTAGTCTTGCAAATGTAGAGAGATAGCATTAAACCATATACTTATGTTTTAAAATATTTTGTTGACCTAAACCTTTGCATTGAATTGTATCCCTCTAGAGAGAAGAGGATGTGCTCTGAGTTCACTTTGGGAATTTGAAAAGGTGTTTTGATTGAGCACTTTTGGAATCGCTATGGCAGAAATTTAAAGAAAGACAAAAGTTATGTAGCCTAAATACTTGAACCAACTCTTGAAAGTAAGAATTTACCGTTAGTACCTTTCATGATGCTTGTGAGGTAATTATCTATGCAATATGCATTTATAGAAAGGCTAGAAGGAAAACAAAGAAAGAACAGAAAAAGTGAGGAAGGGAGAAGAAGAGGCTGGTCAAACCAGGACTAAATCAACCATTTATCTGTCTGTCTTCAGTTTGGGGCCCAATGACCGCCAGAAACAATGATAGATGATTTCTGAAAAGAATGCCATCAAAACTGGGACCACAGTGAGAAAAAACAATGAAAAATATGCAAAAACTCAGGTAGTTTTATGTCTGGAGATATTGTAGGGTTTGCCAGACAGGGAAAATATTGCCAAAACAAAGTAAAATAAAAGCAATATTCTTTCACGATCAAAGGTTTTTAGGCCTCAGTGAAAAGACACATGACTCACTTAGGAGCCACTTAAATATGAAATTCAATCAGGCAGCTAAGGTGGGAATTGCAGAGCCTAAACCTGGACAATGGCACGAACAAGACATGCAACTTGCTTAGTGACATAGTCCACTTGCTTAGTGGGACCCTGCACTTGGTTGAAAGTTCTGCTGTCTTTATCTTGGTCTTGAAATTCTTCATTAATTTTGGGAAAGGGTCCTGCATTTTTATTTGCAGTGGACCCCCACAAATTTTGTGGGCAGTCTTGGAGGAGAAAGACACAGGTATAAGGACAATGATATCTATACCGTATAAATAAGGTGAGATGATTCACCTCATTGACTCAGTAAGGCCAATGGGTTTCATCAGTGTTGCTAGGAAGCAATCAAGCATCATCCCAGCTAATACCTCTGTTATCTTGGAGTCTGTTTGCACAGGTATTCCCCCAAATTCTTCACAATGGCATAATCATTTCCTTAGTATTAAGTATTTTCATACATTGAAAGATGTAGAATTAAGTGTAAAATTTTTTGATCAAAGAGTTTAAGGAATTTTCAAATGATCAAATATTTGATCATTTAAATATACATAATATTCAAGAGAATTGAACCTGTGAGATTTACGAGGCAGACTTGTGATTACAATTTGAAATGTTTTAATTGAAAAATTAATTTAGGCTTGAATCATCATGCTAATTTTATATACACTGTTGAAACATTAAAAAAAATAGCTAAGAATTACCATACTTATAAAGTAGTTAGATTTTGATTCTTTCAAAGTAATTATTAACATTTGATAGGTTTAAAAATAAGACATAAAAAGGAATTTAAATAGGACATAATTTTAAAAAGAACTAAAGTTGTTTTTTTAAATAGCTTTATTAAATCATACATATTGATTTGAAAATGAAGTAAGCCTTTGTAAAACCTTTTCTAAATACAAAAATATTTGCGAATATAATAGTAAAAACTCACATTATTAAATACCAGGAACATGGAGTCATTGTATCCATCCATTCCGTCAACTATTCATCAGCAGTGTGCTAGGTATGCAATGGTAAACAAATAGAATTGATCACATCTGATGTCAGTTCAGTCTGTTGGTTTGGGAAGTTAGCAGTTATCATACACTTGGCTTATGGGTGAAATGAGCCTCTGTTCCTGATTTCTGGGCACAGCCTGAAAAACTAGAATGGTAAACATTTTAATCTCATGTTGAACAGAATGGAACCCCAGGTCCTAATTGATGTCTATTGTTCTGGCATAGTTACTAATATTTCTGTTTTACACTGAAAATTTGTAAATGGTAAATTATGTGGGTCTATCCTTCAATGATGGCTTTAAGCCTCTATCCTCACAAATGCTCTAACGACACACACATACTTTGTAATCTAGGATTGTCCTGTCCACCAGAGATAATGGGAACCACAAATGCTGTTTTAAATTTTCTAGTAGCCACATTGAAAAGAGTAAAAAGAAGTAGGTAGAGTAAATAACATGTTTTATTTAACCCAATATATCAAAGATTTTATGTTTTAAACATGCAGGACTAACCACATTTCAGGTATTCAATAGATATGTGAGGCTAGTCTGTCCTATTGGACAGCACAGATCTCAGCCTTTGCTGTTTCTGCCTGGCTCAACTTGTACATCGGCAGCTTCACCACAAAAAAGTACCTTTGCTCAAGAGTAGAAACATACATCTCTCCTTATCAGTGGCCTTCAACAGATAGAAAACTCACTCCACAAAGCTTTCTGTGGCTAAGAGTTCAATGTGTTTCCATTTTGATCCTCTCCACCCTCCTGCAGGAAAGCAGTGCCTGCAGTGTGTGGTTCTTTCTGAGGAAGGCTTCCATCTTATACAGCGGGAGATATAAAGGGCATGGCGTTCAAGTAGATGAGTCTGTGTGAGGCTGCTGAGCGACTGGAACTGCACAAACCGAGAGAAGGTCGGCATGCCTTTTGTCGCCCTCTGTGTTGACTTCCTCACTACACAATGACTCAGTACAGGACACTGGTTAGAAATTGTTGCAATCCATCCTGCAGTTACAAGAACACCTAGGTATAACTTGCATACTATTATGCATACATGATATCAATAGCCTTTTGTTAATGTTCACATGGCCACCTCTAGTTCCTGGGAATGTTGTTCAATAAAAGTTGCAGAGGCATCCAACATAACAGGAACCACAGGCTTCAAAGTCGACTCAGAAGGAAGGAATCAGGATAATCTAGTTTCAGCATCTCTCCTATGCCCTGACCTGAACATACAAGATCCTGGGAAGTAGGAAGTATGTCTCAGTATCCCCGGCTTCTCTTCCTCAAAACAAACTACATCACTCTCCAGTATTTGCAATGTAAACTGTTTATGCATGTAGGAGTATGCACCACTTTAATCCTATCACCTAAATATCTCAGATTTAACTCTCGGAGGGTACCTATCCACTTTTTACTTTAACTAGAGATGATGTAGTTTAGTGAGTGCTCCTCGCATTATAACATAGAAGTATACTTAATGGCAGAAATATACGGATATAGCTTAGAGGAAACCGATTAGTGCCAATTGTATTTGAAGTCTCCTGTTGTAGCCTCAAAATGTTGAATTCATTTGAATCTTATTATATATGTGTTGGTTTTAATATACAAATAGTGTATTTCTCTAGAATGTTTAAGGAATGACCAAGGTAAGGCAAGATGGGCCATGTCTCTCTGTTCAGACCCACTTGGGTTCTTGTTCTGGTGTGTGACCTTAGACAAATCACACCAATTAATGAATTTCAGTACCTTTATGACTAAAGTAAAAATAATTCCAAATGTTCAGGGTTGCTGGCCAGGCAATTAAGTAAAGTTGCCCCAAATTTCCTTCAGGAAAGAGAACATCTAGGTTTTTGTGTGTCTGCCATTGCTCCTCTGTATGGTACCTCCTTCAAACACACATTCTGTTGTTTAACAAATGATTACGGAGCTCTTACTGGGCTCCGTAATCATTTGTTAAACAACAGAATGCCTGTGCCACTTACTAGGAAAACGGTGTTGTTAAAAACATATCTGGTGTTTTTCTTTTTTGGTATTTGCACGCAAGTTTATCCATAGAATTGCTGGCTCAATATTTTTGACCAAAAAGATATATTATAAATGCCTGCTGAATCAATGAGAAATAAAAAATAAAAAAAATTAAAAAAGAGTGAAAAAATACTAGTTAATGTATAGAAGGAGCATCTAGTTCTATCATTTTAATCACTTCCTCTGGAATGTCTTCCTCATGTTGGGATAAGAGGAAAGCATTAAGCTCTCCCTCCGTCCTTTGAAATGGTTGCAACAATCTGAGACATCAGCTGTGGTGTAGTGATCCCGCAGAAGTTCATCTAAAGTAAATCCAGGCCGTCCCATTAAATTCCACTTCTGGGTATTTATCTGAAGAAATCCAAAACTCTGATTCAAAAAGATATATGCACCCCTATGTTCACTGCAGCATTATTTACAGTAGCCAAGATACGGAAGGCACCTAACTGTCCATCGACAGAGGAATGGATAAAGAAGATGCACATATATACAATGAAATGTTATTCTACCATAAAAAAAAGTAAAATCTTGCCATTTGTGACAACATGGCTAGACCTAGAGAGTATCATGTTAAGTGAAATAAGTCTGACAGAGAAACACAAATACCATATGATTTCACTGATATGTGGAATCTAAAAAACAAAATAAATGAACTGACAAAACAGGAGCAAACTCATAGATTCAGACAACAAATTAATGGTTGCCAGATTGGGGAAGGGGGTGGTGAGAGGATGGATGAAAAAAGTGAAAGAGGTTAAGAAGTATTGATTGGCAATTATAAAAATAGTCATGGGTATGTAAAGTATAGCATAAGGAATATGGCCATTAATATATAATAAGTAGGTATGGTGTCAGATAGTTACTAGACTTGTTAGGTGATCACTTTGTAAGGTATATAAACGTCTTACCACTATGGTGTACACCTGAAACTACCATACTATTGTATGTCAAGCATAATTGAAAAATAAATTTTAAAAATAAAAAAAATATCACATAAGAGTTGACCGAGAAAGGCTTTCCACATCTCAGGATTCAGGGAGTAACTCGCATGTTTGCTGTAAATATCAACCCTCAACAGCTGAAGCAGAGTGCCTTTTTGCATGGCTTTTGTCAGCCCTTCAGGAACTCGGTGGGCAAGCAAGCTAACATCAGAAGATAAGATGAATGAAATGAAAGGAAATATTAAAGATTAATGAAAACAATTCTGGGACCAGCACAAGCCTGGATAGCTGTAGCTAAAATGAGAAAAGTCTGTGCAATATCGGTGGTTTTCACAATGGATTGCTCAGCAGTTCTGCAGCTGGGCCACAGCCCTACGTCAAACATAAATAATCTCTTTACATATTGGTACGTTGAATAAGAATTTCGTTTGCAAAACACAAATCATTCTACAGCTTAAAAAAGTTGAAATCTGCAAGCTTAGGTGATTTCTTAGTTTTCATCATATTCTAAAAATAAAAGTCTACATTTCTAATGATGAAAAAAAGAAACAGAATCTTCTGGCCAATCTTTTGTTGAACTCATAATTACATGAAAAAAAATGATTTTTTTCTTAATTCGTAATTAATGAGAGGAAATTATAGCTCTTCATTAATCTAATTTAAATCACTGTGTGGTCTATTTTAAGTGAATGAAAATACCCATTAGTCCAGTCTTAAGTCTTGAAAGTAGTTAGCTTTGTAAAGATAGGTATTCATTAAGCAAACATTTAGTCTGGGTATGCTGGAGTTCCTCCCGGATGAGGTGTGACTTTCTCCTTAAGTCAAACTTAATTATCTAATGGAGGCAATTAAAAACAGTGGATGTTTGAGATTATGATATATGAGGTATGAAGTTGATGTGAGGTATTACTGAACAGTTATGTGTCTTGCAAGGTTTCTTTGTGTCTATAAAGGGTGATGAAATTTTCTTACAATTTGTCTAGCCAAAACTAGAAACTTACTCTGCCTTCAGAAAATGGAAGTTATTTCTTTTGAATAGTGTAATTTTCAGTCTGTCAATTTTATCTTTAAAAAAATCTTAATGAAGCTATGGAAAATAAATGAGGTATGTCTTTCTGAGATTACAATTGAATGATGAAGTTGTTTTTTATTTTTATTTTACCTAAGTATTTTATTTTATTTTATTTTATTATTTTTTATTAGTTTCAGGTGCACAAAACAATGTGATAGATATTCACATCCTCACAAAGTGAAAACCCCCTCAATCTACTACCTGTCTGACATCATATACAACTGTCACAATTCCACTGACTCTATTCCCTGTGCTGCACTCCACATCCTGTGACTCCCTCCCTCTCTCTCTCTCTCTCTCTCTCTCTCTCTCTCTCTCTATATATATATATATATATATATATATATATATATATATATATATATATATATTCTACACATATATATCTCTATACATATATATATATATATATATACATATACACAGACACACACAGACACACACACAGAGGGTGCAAAAACAACATACACACATTTTAAGAAAGGAAAACTACATTAATATTGTGATGCTCAATATATACTGATAACAAAAGATGAATAAAGTCACGTTTGACTTCTGCAATTACAAGAGGTGCTCAAAGTGGTTACCATCAGTGTCCAGACACTTCTGATTATGGCAAACTACTGCTTGAGCAATGTAGACAAAGTATCCACTTGTATGTCTTTTTTTTGGCACCCCCGGTATATGTATATTTGATTATAGTTGAAGTTCAATATTATTCACCTTCAGGTCAGGCATTTACACAGTCTATGAAGTGGTTTCCCTAGTAAGTCCAGTGACTGTCTGGCACCCTACATAATCTTAGCAACATTACTGATTATATTCCTCAAACTGTGTTTCATATCCCTATGATAGTATTGTGACTACTAATAACTTTCTGATCCCTTTACCCTCTCTCTCTCATCCCCATCCCTCTCCCACCTAGCAACCATCATTTCCCCCCTATATCCCTAAGTCTATTTCTGTTTTGTTTGCTGGTTTATTCTGTTCTTTAGATTCCACATATAAGTGAGATCATATGGTATTTGTCTTTCCCAATCTGACTTATTTCACTTAGCATAATATTCTCTAGGTCCATCTATGCCGTTGCAAATGGTAAAATTTTATTCTTCTTTATGGCCGAGTAATGCTCCATTGTATAAATGTACTACAGTTTCTTTATCCAGTTGTCTGTCGATGGACATTTTGGTTGTTTCCATATCTTGGTCCATATATTGTGAATAGCACTGCAATAAACATAAGGATGCATATATTTTTTTGAATTAGTGTTTTGGATTTTTTTGGATAGATACCCAGGAGTGGAATTGCTGGGTCATAAGATAATTCCATTTTCTATTTTCTGAGTTACCTCCATATTGTTTTCCATAGTGGCTGCACCAATCTGCAATACTACCAACAGTGCACAAGGGTTCCCTTTTCTCTGAATCCTCGCCAACACTTGTTGATTGTTGATTTATTAATGATAGCCATTTTGACTGGGGTGAGGTGATAGCTCATTGTGGTTTTTATTTGCATTTCTCTAATGATTAGTGATATTGAGCATTTTTCATATGTCTGCTAGCCATCTGCATGTCCTCTTTAGAGAAATGTCTCTTCATCTCCTCTGCCCATTTTTTAATTGGGTTGTTTGGTTTTTTTGATGTTGAATTGTATGAGTTTCTTTTAAATTTTGGATATTAACCCTTTATCAGATGTATCTTGGCAAACATCTTCTCCCAGTAGGATGCCTTTTTGTTTCATTGACGGTTTCCTTTCCTGCGAAAAAACTTTTTAGTTTGATGTAATCCCACATGTTTATTTTTTCTTTTGTTTCCCTTGCCTGGGGGGATATATCAGTAAATTATTACTAAGGGTTATGTCTGTGAATTTACTCGCTATATTTTCTTCTAGGAGTTGTATGGTTTTGGGTCTTACATTTAAGTTTTTAATCCATTTTGAATTTATTTTTGTATATGGTGTAAGAAGGTGGTCCAGCTTTATTTTTTTACATGTGTCTGTCCAGTTTTCCCAGAACCATTTATTAAATAGACTGTCTTTACCCCAGTGTAAATTCCTGCTTCCATTGTCCCAGATTAAATGACCGCATAGGTATGGACTTCATTCTGGACTCTCTATTCTGTTTCATTGATCTATGTGTCTGTTTTTATACCAACACCATGCTGTTTTGATTACTATAGCCTCGTAGTATGATTTCATGTCAGGTAGTGTGATACGTCCCACTTTGTTCTTATTTCTCAAGATTGTTGTGGCTATTTGGGGTCTTTTATGATTCCATATACATTTTAGGAATCTATGTTCTAGGTCTGTGAAAAATGTCATTGGTAATTTGATAGGGATTGTGTTGAATCTACATATTGCCTTATGTAGTATGGGCACTTTAACTATATTAATTCTTCCTATCTATGAGCATGGCATAGTTTTCCATTTAAAGTGGTACCTTGGTTTTCTAACATCTCCGTTGACAAACATTTTGGTTTACGAACGCTGTAAATGTTATGCATCTATGGTATCATTAGATAGTAAAATTCATGCTAAATTTGCAGTTTTAGGGGTTTATTTTAAAGGTTTGGAATGGATTAATCCATTTTGTATTACTTTCTATAGGGAAATCGTGCCTTGGTTTTCGAACGTTTCAGAACTTGAACGGTCTTCCAGAACTGATTACGTTCGAAAACCGAGGCACCACTGTATTTGTATCTTCTTTAATTTCTGTCTTCAGTGTCTTCTAATTTTCTTAGTTGAGGTCTTCCACTTCTTTGGTTAAATTTATTCCTAAGTATTTTATTATTTTTGAATTATAAATGGGATGGTTTTCTTAAGTTGTCCTTCTGACAGTTTGTTATTGGTGTATACAAATAAAAATGATTTCTGAATATTAATTTTATATCCTGCTACTTTACTAAATCCATTTATCAGTTCTAATATTTATTTTTTTGGTGGAGTCTTTGGAGTTCTCTATATATAGTATCATGTCATCTGCATATAATAACAATTTTACTTCCCTCTTCCAGTTTGGATAGCTTTTATTTCTTTTTCTTGTCTGGTTTTTGTGGCTAGAACTTCCAGAACTATATTGAATAAAAGTGGTGAATGTGGACAAACTTGTCTTGTTCCTGATCTTAAGGGGAATGGTTTTAGCTTTTCCCCATTGAGTGTGATTTTAGCTGTGGGTTTATCATATGGCCTTTATTACGTTGAGATATGATCCCTCTATTCCAACTTTGCTAAGAGTTTTTATCATAAATGGATGCTGGATTTTGTCAAATGTTTTTTCACATCTATTGATATGACCATATGATTTTTATTTTTTATTTTGTTAATATGGTGTATCACATTAATTGATTTGTGGGTATTGAACCTTTCTTACCAGAAATTAATCCAGTTGATCGTGGTGTATGAGACAAAATTGTTTGGAAGTTGAACTAAACACCCAAACATTGACAACATTCAAAACAGGCGTTTACCAAGATATACTCTAATCTCTTATAAGATTTGAGAAACACATGATAAAATATTGAACTTTTATTATTTTACATGAATGGGAAAACAAGCAAATATTATCGTAAACACAATGGAGAGAAGGAAGAGGAATCGACACTTTTCTCCATCTTTTACTCATTTTGTACTCCTTCTAGCTTGTATTTTGAATGCTAAGTTATGCTTCCTTAGTGAAATGGAGGTGACCACTGAAAGTCAGGGATTTGGCTAAGTCGTTTGTTGCATGTGTAGTTGATATATTTCACTTCATCAGATTGAGGAACAACCACAAAAAATGTTACTTTTTCTAATAATCAAATTGATATGACTTTGATCCTCATCTCAGTGTCTTTCTTTTCTACGAGGAATACCTTTGGAATGTAACAATTAGAAATAGGGCTTCCATGTGGAATAAACCTTTTGCCTGTTTAAGTGAAGATAATATTCAAGAAGCTATGAACTGGATAATAATAATAATAAGTTTAGGCCTAGAGTTGGCCCAGATTATCATAGATAGTACATAGGAAAACAAGAAAGATCCAGAATTTTAACAACTATTCATCTCTCATGATAACTACATTCTTTCCACTATGATAAATTGCCTGTAAATAATAGCCTTGATGATAGCCACCTATGTCTATGTCATAATACTGTGTTAATTATAAAATGAAGCACACAACTGATTTCCTATAATTTCAAACGTTTTAGAGATCATTTAAAAAGATAGTATTTGTGCATATTTTAAGTGAAAAAAATCAGTTATAAAAGAGTTTGAAAAATATGGATACAATATTTTTATTATTTACCAAAATACATCTATAAAGATTTAGCATAAAATTTGATGATTCAATAATTTATGAATAGTCAATTGTATGTTAGATAATGGCTAAAATGTTGTAGAGTATAAATATAAAATTTTAATATATATGTGTATATATATATATATACATATATGTATATATATGTATATATAGATATAAAAGTATGTACCCCAAATGTTAATAACAATTACTTATCAGTAATTAGCTATACTACAGGTGATGTATATGTTTAATTTTAAATATATTTTCTTTCTGTAATGGCATCTTGCCTTATTTATTATTTTCTCTGACTCTAACCAGGCCCCTAATGGCTCTCCTACCATGTCAGCTAGTTCACAGGGTTCTGTTATCCTGGAACATGGCACAAAGCCCACTCCTTACTGTACCTTCCTACTTCCTGCTCATACTTGCCAGCTTGCTGCAATTCAACACTGCAAGTAGCTGACACGGGCCACACCTGAAATAGGAACACCAATGCCTCCAAGTTCATTACACTCCTAGCAAAAATCTTAGCTCTCATTTACTGCTTCTTACTAAAATTCTTTGCTTGTATTTCCTTCTTCAGTTTAATTATTCCTAATGTTACAACTACTTCTTTATCCATTTTTTCCACCTTTAAACTCAAATATTTATTTATTTATCTATTTTTTGAATAGGGGCTGTGTTCAAATATCAGGTAAATTCTCAAAGCATAGTTTTCTTACATGTAGGCATTCTAAAGATACTTCTTACCTAAAATGAATATCTGTATAATACCTACAAGGAGATTAATAATAGATTAATGGAAGTAATAGCTAATACTTCTTGGGTATTTACTTTATGCTAGGTATTGTTCTAAGGACCAAACATTCACGTTCTCATTTAATCCTCACAACAGCTCAGTGAGGTGGGGCGCTATGTATGGTGACTAACTTTTCAAGTTTGTATTCAGCACTGAAAGTTTCATGTCCTTGAAAACCCGTAAGTCTTGGGCAAACCAAGACAGTCAGTCACCCAAATATTCATCTCATTTAAAGATGAGAAAACTGGGGTTAGAGAGATTAAGGAATTTGCCTTAGGTGACAAAAGTAGTAAGTGGGAGAGGCAGGATTCATATCAGGCAATCCGACACCAGAGTGCATACTCTTAATTACTGCGTGGGCCATACTAGCATGAAAAAGTCCAAAATCAGAGAGAAGAGGCAGAATGCATAACTTGATTTTGGAGAAAGCTATTTTTTGAGTAAGAATAGAGAAGTGGAATTGTTCTTTTGTCACTTTTCAGACATAATGACTAAGACTTATGTTGGTAAATTTTTCTCCCCAATGTTATATATACTAGAGGGACAGTCATGATTCTAGCCTAGGATGGCTGACACCTCTAGCTGTGTACTTTATCAGACTCAACAGAAGAGGTGCTTGGTAGGGTTTAAAAAAAGAAAAATGGGAACGAGGCTGCCAAGACAAGTTCAAAGACAGTCAACAAAGAGAGAGAATTCTTTTCTACTTACCCTTTTGTTCTATTCAGGCCCTCAGCAGATTGAATGAGGCCCACCTACATTAAAGAAGGCAATCTCTTTTATTGTGTCGTCTGATTCAAATGTTAACCTCATCCACAAACACACTCACAGACATATCCAAAAACTATGTTTAACCAAATATCTGGGTACCTTGTGGCCTTATCAAGTTGACACATAAAATTAACCATCACTGAAACTTGTTGGCCATCTGTTGGAGATGCTTCAAAAGGGATCTGAGCCTCAAAATGTATTGATCAAAAGAAGTACTACCCTTAGTGTACTAGGTTGAGTAGTGTTCCACCAAAAGTCATGTCCATCCAGAAACTCAGAGTTGTTTGGAAATAGGGTCTTTGCAGGTCTAATTAGTTAATCAGTTCATATGGATGAAGATGGGCCCTAAATCCAATGACAGGTGTCCTTCTAAAAAGTCCTTGTCAAGACACACACAGGAGAACGCCAATGTGGAGATGGAGGCAGAGATTGGAGTCATGCAACTACAAGCCAAGGGACCCCTAGGATTGCTGGCAGCCACCGAAAGCTAGGAAACAAGTATGAGATGGTATCTCTTTCACAGTCTCCAGAAGGGACCCATCATGCCAATAACTTGGTTTTAGACTTTTGAACTGAAGAACTTTGGAAGAATGAATTTATGATGTTTTCAGGCATCAAGTCTGTGGTCATTTGTTATGGCAGCATTACAAAACAAATACACCTAACTGAGATAGAGTGACCAAAGGAGAGCCCCTCTCCCACGCCCTGGCTGAGATCCAGGCCTTGTTGAGGACGTCACAGTTGTGAATCAGTGGATGGCAGACAAGTCATTATGATGCCTCACTGGTAGAACTTGCTGATGATTTGCCTTCTGGGAGACTAGAGAAAGGCAAAGCCATTCACAGGTCGTATCTTATCAGAAGCATTCCATCATAAAACTTTCCAAGAGGGATCCTCCGGAAAGTTGCCAGCCGTGGAGCACCCCTGACCACTGTGCATTGAGGAAGCAGGTGCTAGAGAAGTTATCTGCACTGCAGAAGCCAGGCATTGGAGAAGCGGCACAAGAGCTGGATGCCGGAAAAGCTGCTCCCTGCAGGAGCTACCTGAGCTAGTCCAACAGAACAAGAAAAGATAGCCCCTTCTTCCTGCAATGTTTCTCCCAGGCTCTCTACTGACAAAGCATAAGATTGTGCTAAGTGGCAAAGGAAATCTATTTAAAGGACCCAAATCTGCTTTCCAAGAGTGAGTGATGGAATGTAATGGATTTGGATAACTTGCTAACTGGCACAGTTGTCAATCATGTTTTTCATACATCCCTCTAAGCCACAGGAGAGAACACGTGGAATCTGGAGAAGCATGGAATGCCTTGATGCACAGACCAGGGGAAAGGGAAGTTTCTTTTTTTCTCTTTGTGGTGATAAAACTAGAGGATATGAATCTAGAACTGTAAAAAACCATCTTACTTGCTATAGTGAGCCTACCGTCCAAAATAACAGCACAATCACAGACAGACTTTGTGAAAGGGACACAGAGGCAAAGCTTAACCAGACCATAGCAGCCCCTGGATCCAGCCTTACCTGAAGCTAAATTCACCCCCTCCCCGCCAAATGCCTACACGGTCCTATTTTTCCATTGTCTGACTTGATTTTCTGATACATCAGCCAAAATATTCTAACAACGAGATGGTTGTTTTTCTATTTCCAGGCATAGTTTCCTTGGCCCACTCTACAGCATGCTATATTTGAAGGGTATGTGCTTTGGAGTCAAGGGAACTAGACTTAAATTCTGCTACGTCCACATGTTAGCTGCTCCCCTAAGTGATCTTCAGTTTTGTCATCTCTAAAGATGGATTGCGTTCTCTCATGTCATTGGAAAAGAAATGATGTCCCAATGTCACTTGATTCTCTGTTCTATTTCTGCATTATTGCATTGAAAAAAAAATCAACTTACACAGTTGCAGTATTAAACCATACATCTTCAAATTTAGTGTCAAAAAAAATGCATGTGTAGAAGTTTCGCTTAATACAAAGATGCACTAAAAGAGATCCTTCTGTGTGCACCGTATTTTGTGTGTGTGTGCAAGTCCTTCTATCCAGCCAGACACACTCTTCACACTATGATGAAAGCTCTGACAATAAATACCCCTTCTCATCCAGGTTCTCAAAAATTTGGAGAATGCGCTATCCACTGGATTTTCTTAAACTTCACAATAATCTTTTCAGCTAATAGAAAGTTAGGAATTGGAAGCTACGATAGTAAGTCTTATATTTGCATATATCTTGTATTCTGAGAGTTTATTGACTCTTCAAAGGTCAAACAATCCTGAAGAAGCCTTTTGACCTTTAGCCCCATCCCTGTCCACAGCAGTCTGCATGGTTTCCTCTCATAATACAGCCAATGTTTTCTTTTTCTCCCAACCTCCACCGCTGCAGGCTTTAATGTTATTACCACATGGCTTTAAAAATATGGCCAAGTCTTTTCTCTGCACAAATTCAGACAGTTCTAGGAATTTAGGCCAACTTATTCTGTTTTTTTTTTTTTTTTTCTTCTTTTCTTTTCTAATTTCTTTCTGTGAAGATGGACATTGGGGAGGTTTTACGCCTGTTATGTAATCAGCCAATCTAACTATAAACTCTATAAAGTTGCTTTTTTTCTCCACTTGAGAAACCCCTTGAAGGGTTTGATTTTTAAGTGTTTTGAATGGCTTCCCTTTACAATTTCCTTACAATGCTTAAGATTGAAATGCTTTGACAAATACCTGAAACTGTTTGCATTTGCAACTATGTAGTAGTACCAACAAGTCTCTGGCTTTAAAGATAAGCAAAAGTACTTACTGGATTCTTGAGCAGTGATAAGAAAAGAAAAACAGTAAAGACTCAAGAACGTCAGACATTTTTCCCATTTGTTTGCTAAGAGAATCTCACATGATTTACAGGAACTACATAATGTGGAACAGGTACAGTGTCTGAGAGTTGTTAAATAATTTTTTTTAAAAAAGAAAATTATTTGAAATGACATAATGGAAAATAACTTCAAAATAAAGGCCTACATAAAAACAAAATAATCCTACCATTTAAAACCTAGATTCTATATCACCTGAAATTGTGATCATACATTTGCTTACACATTTTTCTCTAAATCCCATTTTACAGTATTGAGTTTACAATTAAGTCATATAAATGTGGTCTTTCTTCTTTCTAAGTCTATTCTCATGCTTTTTATTGAGCTAAAAAGGTTTTCCACGTAAGGGGCTTATTTCCTGCTATGTGGCATTAATGATTTCATAAGGAAGTGGTCCATTTGAATTTTCAGCGGCCTTTAGCCTAATATCACTTATGTTTTTGGATTTCTCATTTAATTTGAATTCCTCAGTTATGAGGACTGCACCGTACTGGGGACTATACCATATTTATGCAGCAGACGTCCTCTTTTTAACCCAGGGACCAGGTAGATCCTCCTAGACGTTACCCCAGTACAAAACCAAAAGTGCCATTTTTTGATATGTCAGTGAATAATGAAACTGATAACAGTAACATTTTGAAAAATATATAAATAGTACATTTAGTATATGGATAATGATACCAAATTTTACTTAGATTTCTATAACAGGAATTTATCAGTGATTATGAAACAAAGTTGTATATACAAAGTTCTCCTATACAAAGCACTCAAAAGTTCAATTCATTCCCCATCCACCAATATTTTCCAGCCATCCTTTATCCACACCATCAAGTTAATCCTCTGGTAAGATATTTTTGAATAGCAATGTCACTGTTGAATGCCATTCATACTATATCCTCTTTTTTTTTTTCTATTTGTAGCACACTATGCCAGACATTAAGTAATATGCAAGTATCAGACAAAACATATCTTGTTTTCCAGAACCTTATAGTCTAGCAAGAACTAATAACTGCATATAACTAACTATAAAGAAGGAATTATATTGTAAATGTTATATGCAAAGTAAAAAGGGAGCTTACTAGCTGAGAAGCATTACAAACTCCTAATTGAAAGAGGTAATGTGGACAAGATTACAATATTGAATCATGTGTATATTTGAAGGTAGGCATTCCAGGCAGTGGAGGTCATATAATTTAAATCAGGTAGGTAAGCAATGGTCATATGCTTCTGGGGAAGATTAGATCATCGACTAGTTTGAAAGTTCTAAGAGAACAGACTCTGTTTATACATGCATCTTTGGTGCCCGGCCATATGGCATGTTATCAATCATTTATTTAATGAAACAAGGTAGGGTAAATGACTAATAAGATTGGAAAGACACACTGGGCCAGATTGTGAACTCTGAATGCTAACCTAGACAGTGTGGATTTGATCTACACGCAGTAGAAGTGTCTCTGAAACTTTTATTAGCAGAGGAATGTCACCAAGGAACACTTGAAATATAAAAGATTCACCTGAGAATCTTACACAATGTGTAAGATATGAAGACGTGAGAAGAGCAAGGTGGCAACCACCGACATACACATTTTAATATGATGAAGGAAAAAGTTACTTTAAAAGCTCTGGGAGACTGAGATAATCAATAGGAGGTTGCTTTTAACTTATAAAAGTGATCAGAAGATTCAGAGCATGTTTTGTTATCCCTTGGGGGGAGCGTTCAGATAGCAGAATTGAAAGATACGCCCTGGGTAAGGTGAGGGTGAAAACATTTATTGTGTGCTCACCGTGTATTGTCCATTGCATTTTAGTTCCATTAACTTAGCTAATCTTCACAAAACTCTATGTGTTAGCATCTTCACTTCTGAAGGGAGGGACACATACTTTCTGAAAGCTGCCCAAAGTCACCCAGCTGATAATGGTGTAAGCGCAGGTATAGAAATGCCTGTAGTGGACAATCCCTGTATCTGTCTGTATCTGCCTCATCCTCCCCATTACTATTCATCTCCTCAGCTTTGCTTGATTTATGTAAGCCCTTTGGGTTTTCCTTTCTCTGTCTGAAAATGATACAATTAAATTAGATCACCACTTACCTCTTATTCAGCTCAAACATTTTATCATTCATTAACTGGTTCTAAGCATAGGTGATGAATTGAGATTGTTCAAAATACTTTCCTGTGACTCTTCATTCTATCCCAGTTTATGTAGACAGAGCAATCCCATGGTAACATTAATCACTCTGAAACTCCAGATTCCCCTCTTTCTGGGTTTGTGTAGTGTAGGGAGAACATTAAAAAACAACAAAAACAAACAAACAAAAACACACACAAAGAAACTGCACCAAAAACCTTAGGAACGGGAAAGGAAAGAAGTGGAGGAAGAGGAAAAAAAGGAAAGGAAAGGAAAAAGGAAAGGAAAAAGAAAAGGAACAAAAGAGGAGAAAAGGAGAAGAGTGTCATAGAGAATTTTAACATGCTGAATAACTACAGCATCTTTGGCAAATCCCTACTGCACCAAAGGTGAAGATCTTCAGCCATCCACCTAATGTCTGATTATGATTAACTCCTAGTGCCCTGTACATGGTAAGCAATTATCAGCACTGTTTCCACCCCCATTATTATTTTCCTTACAATTGTTATTGTTGTTATTGTTATCCCTTTTGCCTTTTGAGATTTCCCCAGATAAAAAAGTTCTCACTAATTTTCCCTTTCTTCCTCTGTCTTGGTGTCTCCTGTTTTGCTCTTTGTCTCTTTTCTACCTAACACAGGTTTTCTGTATTCTTGGCAACTGGATAGGTGCATTCTGGGGATAGATCGCTGATTTAAACTTGGTTTTGCCTCATTTCAAGGATTCCCTGCTCTGTAATCTTTAGGCTAGGCCTTGTCTTACCTACAAATCCTAGTTCTATCAAATACAGATTCCTACTTTTGCATGAAGAGATTATTTCTAAAGTGTGAACATAGAAGTGAATACCTCCTAAATAGTTCCTTTTCCCCTGACTTTCTCTCACCTTAATTTCTAAAGTTAGGCTTTTCTAAATTAAAGATCTTGTATCTCAGGAAACTTGACATTTTTTTTTTAGAAAAGAGGGCTCAAATGGATGATGGATGTGTCATTCAATCACCCTTTGGGACCCAGTCATTTATTCCCTAAGCTGCTGATGACGCAATAGTGGAATGCTTCCTCTTCCCTGGGAATTATCTCAATGCAAAGGAACTCTTCCCTGGGGCCAGCTTGCTTCCAATGACTGCAGATCCTCTTTGTGAGGACACAACGCCCAGACCCTTTGTCTCAATTCCAGACAACTTTGGAGGATCACTTCTGCCTTCTCTTCTTTCCAAATGTGCCGTGTCTTATAAACCTTCCACACACAGATTTTTGGCTCCGAATCTATTTCCTAGCCAACCTGACCAGCAAACTTTAAGGGTTTGGAGCGACCTCTAATGTTTCTTGTTTTCATTTGGTACTGAGAGTGAAACCACAGAGATCAAATGCTATGGGGGTGGGGAGCTGGGAGGTGGGGAGAAGAGTGGTGGTCTGGCCAAGAATTACCTCTAGCCTTTGAAAAGAAATGCCTCCTGAGGTTCTGCGATTTTATAGGATAAGTGTGCTTCCTTGTTCTAAATGAGGTCTTGAAACTTACCAGATCATCTGAAGCAAGTTTGAAATACAAACAAGTTGAATGCCCGCTCATCATTAATCCAATATTCCATAAAACCGGTATTGAATAGATTAGCTGTAAGCGTGGAGTTATTTGTGAGTAAGGTAGGAGCAAACACTCCCAGACTGGACTGATTCATCTTGTTTGCTGAACTCAAATAGCGTAGCCTCAAATTACATCCAAAGATACCCTGGACTTTGATGATTTTCACCAGGAGGTTTCAATTAATTTTCCAAAGGGTTTTGCCTTGAAGGTAAAATGTAAATGCATCCACTGCAAAGAACGGTGCAGCCATTGGACTGTTGTCAATGACAGACACTGTCAGTCGGCTTCAAGTTGGATTCTAAAGATGACTTCAAAATATTAATCCTAGTGTTTTTCTCCTGCACATTAAATCAACAGAAATTTGGCTCCTTTGACTTTGCTGGCATCACATAGACATATGACCTTTGTAAATGTAAAAGACTTTTATATTCAAAACTAAAAAAAAAAAAAAAAAAAAAAAAAAACAAGTGCTGATCTTTCATCACCCTTGCCTATTGCCATATGACCTTCTTACTTTCAGGAGCCCGATCTTGCTATCTCCAGGCTTTCTTTTTTTTTTTTTTTAATTAAATTTATTGGGGTGACAATTGTTAGTAAATTTACATAGATTTCAGGTGTACAATTCTGCATTACATCATCTATAAATCCCATTGTGTGTACACCACCCAGAGTCAATTCTCCTTCCATCACCCTATATTTGATCCCCCTTACCCTCATCTCCCACCCCCTACACCCCTTACCCTCCGGTAACCACTAAACTATTGTCTGTGTCTATGAGTTTTTTCTTGATGCCTAATCCTAAGAGGTCTTTCTACTCTCTTTCTTCAAGGGAAAGCCTCATGTAAGAATTTTTAGAACTCACTAGGGAGGATAATGAATATAAAAATTAAAATTTCAAAGTTTATGAAGATGCACATGAAATCGGTTTATTTAAACATAAAATGTAAATGTATTGATCACATAAAATAATAAATATTTTTAGACCTTTGAAAGGCAGCAGACTCCAGAGGCTCCAAAACCACTCCTTTTGCAACATTCAGGAATGGAGAAAATATATTCACAAGTGATGTTCCACCTCAATCATTTTTAGCATGTGACATATATATATCTCAATATGTGTGCATAGATAAAATAACCAAAGAATTTTTTAAAAGTATCTGCATGTATAGATAATAGTCAGATAACACTGAGGTGAATCATGTGTAGTTCTCCCCTTGTCTCTTAGCTCATTTTATAATTTTAAAACACGAAATATTAATATCAAGTTATTTTGTGTCTTTTTTTTTATTTGATTTTTTTTTCCCTACAAAGTAACCCTGACATTTCTGCCCCTCCCTTTTCCCTCATCTTAGACTAATTATTTTAAGATCTGGCCTCTGCTAAAGAAAACAAGCAAATGTGGGTGAGGCTGTGCGGAAAGGGCTTTTATATAAAACAGACATCCTATTTTTAGGGAAAAGGAACCGTGGATCTTAGGAGCTGCCCTACAGAGGTATTATAATATTTTTTAAACAATGAAACAGGGAAGATTATTGAGAGAATAAAAGGGGTAGACAAGGGTCAATGCCACTTGACAAAATGTGATGGGCCTGAGCTGGATCACAGCCATCATTGGCAGAAAGAAACCCCCAAACTACACATGTCAGGCAGCCTCATACCCTGGGACCTGCTTAAAGGAGTTCTCTTATCAGCCTGGGAGTCCGTTTGCTCTGCTCCACACAAGGATTACAGCTGATAAGTTATGACAAGCATCCAGTGGAAACCCAGTCAGCCAGGAAGCCCACCATCCCTTTTGGCGTAGGCCTTCACATGACTTTGGTACATATTATTATCATTTAAATGTAATCTCACCCTATAAGGGAAAAAAAAAATATCTCCCTATTTGCTGCCGTCTTAAGCCTGACAAGGTAATTGAAATAACTCATTAATGCTTCCAAATGAAAGGCTCCAGATATAAGAGCTGGCAGTGCTGCAAAACAGAAACATCACATGCCTCCCTTGGTGACAGAAACTCGTTAAACTGTGGGCAGACACACACACGGGCAGGTGCATGCACGCACGCGCGCGCGTACACACAGGCATGAGAAAAGGACAACAAACCCTGATCCGGAAAGGAAGGATCAAGTGCATGTCTATTTTTTTTTTTTTTAGACATTGCTCAACATCTAGCGCAGTTGCAACAGCATAGCTCTCTTTCTCTTTCTTACCAAGAATAATCTGGTAAGTCAGGCAGAAGTGGACAAAAAAATACTGATCACTGATAAAACTTGTTCAAATTCACCTCTAGTTAGAAATATCACATTCTAGGGATTTTGCTTTTCTCCATTTAAAAAAAAAAAAAAGTAATAATAGTGTTTCCTTTATTGTGACAGTGAAGTGATAGCAGCAACTGGAGGCGTGTGAACATCAGAGTGGCCACGTATTGGTCCCCCAGTCAAAAAGGAGACCGCGTCAGTGTGTAGGGAGTGTCTGCTGCAGGGCAGGGGTCCCCTAAGCCTGGGTTCTCAGCTGTCAGGGGCCTTATCTCTCCACACCAGTTCTGTAGACTGAAACAAGAGGATGGATGCTCTTATCACGTGCAGAAAAGGTATTTGAGCAACTCCTTATATCTTGCAGGAGGAGCACAGGGACCATTTTCAATATCCTTAAAAAGCGCTCATATATTAGGATGGCATTTCTTTATCTCTTCAGTGTTTAAAGGCTTATTAGGGAGTTCAAGTGGTTTTTTTAATCACAGGCTAACAGCTCTTCAAATGTGGCTTTTCCTCTTTTTTTTTTTTTTGGTAAGTTTTCCAAAGTTGAATTTTCTTGTCTTCCACTTCCTGTTCAAAGGTCTATTTAAGGAGTCCTGTGGAAGATGAAACACCGTGGCAAAAGATCAAATGACAGATATGTATTGAGTGCCGACTCTGTGTAAAGTAGCATGCATAGTACAATGGACGTTTTAGTACAGTCAGAAGAGTAAAGAAACTAAAGGTTTGTGTATTAGTCTCCTCAGGCAGCCATAACGAAACACCAGAGTCTGAGTAGCTTAAACAACAGAACTTATTTATTTTTTCATAGTTCTGGAGACTAGAAGTTCAAGATTAAGTTTCTGGTATGGCTTTCTTCCTTTAAACAGCCACCTTCTCCCTGTGATCTCACATGGTCTTTTCTCTGTACACAAAAACAGAAAGAGAGACAGAGAGAGATAGAGAGACAGACAGACAGATAGAAAGAGAGACAGAGAGAGAGAGAGAGAGAGAGAGAGAGAGAGAGAGAGAGAGAGAGGCCATGAGCTAGTGCTCCCTAAGGCCTCTTTCTCCTCTTATACTCTTATAGGAACACCAATCCTATGCGTGACCACTCATGCTTGTGACCACGTTTAACCTTAATGATCTCCTTAAAGGCCCTATATCCAACTGCAGTCACATTGGGGTTTAAGGCTTAAATATATGGATTGGGGAGACAAGATGCCTTTATGATTTTAAGATAGTGTGTGTTGCATTCCCCTTAAAATTTAAAGGCCCAGTTATGGATTAAATTGTGCACCCCAAGAAGATATGTTGAAGTCCTAACCCACTGTACTTACGAATACGAACTTATTTGAAAAGAAGGCCACTGTAAATGTCATTAGTTAAAATGAGATCATACTGAATAGGCAGGGCCCTTAATCCAATATGACTGGTATCCTTATAAGTAAAAGAGAAGAGATGCAGAGGGAAGAATGCCATGTGAAATCCTTCAGGTTTAGAGGGAACATGGCTCTGCTCTCACCTTGATTTCAAACTTCTAGCCTCTACAACTGTGAGTAAATAAATCTGCATTGTCTTAAGCCACCCAATGTGTGGTGCTTTGTTACGGCAGCCCTAGGAATCTAACCCAGACCCCATAGCTCAAACTTTGTTTTTCACTAGTTATAGTCATTCCCTTGATGTCATATCATAGCCATTCTCATCATTTTAAATACCAAGTATGTTTCAGTGACTCTCAAATGTATATCTCCAGAGCAGAACTCTCTTTGGAAATCCAATGGCTTACTCATTGTTTCTAGTTGCATGGCAGCTTAAACATTGGTTGACCATAATTAACTCCTTGTCTTTTTCCTAACTGCTCTTATGGCAGTCCTTTCAAGGTACTCAGACTGTCGGCAAATCTTATTGGCTCTACCATCAAATCTTTCCATTTTCCACCCATTTCTCACCACCTTCACAGCTAGCACACTGGACCAAGGCACCACTGTCCACCAGGTGGAAACCATAACAGCATCTTAAGCTGATGTCCCTGCTTCTGTCCATGACTCCTCCAGTGTATTTCCGTCAGACTATCCAAAGTGACCTACCATAGACTCACCAATTCACTGAGAGTAAAAGCTAGTGCCTTGCAATGGCTGTTAGGGTCCTTTGCCTGCACACCACCCACCCCACCATTATCTATCGGAACCCATCTCATACTACTTGCCCTGTTGCTCACTTAGTTTTCTCTCCATCGATCTTCTTGCTGTTCTGCAAGCATAGCAGGTACCACAGTCTTCTCCCTGGCTATTTCTGTTGTGCGGAATCCACGTTCTCCTCACCTCCTTAAAGTTCATGTTCAAATGTTTTTCAGTGAAGCTTACCTTGAGTGATCATTCGTTCTAGCTAAATAGCTTGCCTTGATCCTTCCCTCTCCATTCTTATACGCCCATTCTCCCTTGCCTTCCCTTAGTTCTTTTATCCAGACAACTATGCTTCTTATTCTCTGTGTTTATTGATTTATATAGTTTTTTTGTCTATCTCTATCACTAGAATGTAACCTCAGGAGGGTAGGGATTTTGTCTCTTTTATAATGTGATGCATCACACAAACCTAGAATAGTGCCCAGCACTTGTTTGTTTCTCAAGAAATGAACGACTGTAGCCACTCTTCACATTTGTTCCTTGTGCACAAACTAACTCACTGATAGTCCCTTGCAATAAAACATGCTGTGATGTTTTTTAAATAAAAGTTGCCCCTTATATCCATAGGTCAAAATTAATTCTATCCTTTATCTACAAAAAATAAATACATTTACTTGAACATTTAAATTATAGAGTGATAAACACCTTGCTTAATGTGATATTAAAAGATGAGTTCCAGTGATCCCAGTGAAAATTTGATGGCACAATCAGAAGGAGATATCAGGTTTACAATCCCCTTTTCTTGTGCCATTCCCACTCCCGTACAAATGTTGGCTATCTCACAAACAGGCAAACCTGCTGGAATATATCATATTCTTATAAAAATACTTGCATCCCATCTCTCCCTACTGGATCTGTCCCAGTGGGATATTTTGTGTACTTCTCATTTAATTGGAGGCAGACTTGGCAAAATGACTAGCTTTGGCCATTGTTACGTGAGCACAAGTTTTAAGGGTTATGTCTGGTGCCACCATCTCTCATTTTTCTCTGCCAGAGGAATGCTGATATGAAAGATAAGTTCTGCTTCTCCCTGGGTGCCAGCATGAAGAAGATAAGGAGCATAGTCCAAGTTAGGCCTCGAGCAACATGACCTGTGAGTGAAAAATAAACGTCCATTGTGGTCAGCAAAAGCTGACGAATGGACTGCATGACATTTACTACCACTGCGTCCATTCCTTGAGTGTTTGCCTTATGTTATTGGCAAACATTACTTTCTGGATTTTCAAAACAACTCAATGAAGCAAGTATGATGATTTTTTTTTTTTTAATTTTCTCAGGAAACTGAAGTACAGGGAGGTTAAGTTATCTAAAATGACACAGCCAGAAAGTGGCAGAACCGAAGTTTAAACAAAAGGCAATCTGATTCTTAAATACAAACTCTTAGTCTTTTCCATTCACATTTGATGTTGATTAAAAAAATATATATATCATAAGAGTAAGCATCCTAAAGTTAAAGCTAGGTACGAGGAGAGATTGAACAGATAGTGTTTAAAGCCCAAATATCAGCATGTGGCATCTTTGCTGTCTGTCCCCTGCTCAGATTTTCCAAAGAAATACATACGTACAGTCCCTGCAAAGAGCTTCAACTAATCACATAGTCACAGGCAGCAAATCCCAGCATGGGTGGCCAGGGTCTCGGTTTTGTTTGTTTTCCAATATGTTAGAACATTGCCAGCTAACATTTTTAAACTTCTTTTTTTTCCTTTTAGTTAAACGAATTCCAAATGTTTGAAATGCTAAATTGTGGGAAGAACTAAGAGTAACCAGCAGTACATTTTTTTTTTCTTTTATGAAAAATAAACAGTATGAAGAAAAGTGAGATTCATCTCCTCGCTTCAGTCAGGAAGAGAAGGCAAGTGACCCATCCCAGACATAATGGTACAGAAAACACACAGGTTTTTTTTTTGTTGTTGTTGTTGTTGTTGTTTTGTTTTGTTTTTTTAATTTTCAAGCTGTTTTTAGACATTGGATTGATAAAACTATAAATCATGCCTATAAATCATTGTCTTTACTTGTTGCAGTGTGTAACTCAGTGTCTTGTCTAAAAGAAAAGGTTATGAAATTTGTAGTAGAAAGTGACCTGAGTCTATATTAATTAGGAATCCCTATAGCGGCAATAACAGGAAGGCAGTCCGATTCTTTATTCCTTTCTGTATCTATGCCCCTTACCACCTAGTACTAGAGTGTCCTTTTTCTGTGGATGGAATATACTTTCTTCATTGGCCCATGAGTTTGCTTTAGCCAATAGAATGAGGAAGTGCCAGCATGCCAGCTCATAGCCTAACCCTCAGGGTACCTTGCTTGTTCCATCATTCTCTTGCACTTCTGCTCTGTCCATGAGAAAAACATGCCTAGACGAGCCAGATGATTCCAGGAGGAGGCCAAGAAACATGAGGAAACGCCAGATATTCCCAGCCAAGCCCTGTCCAGATTAGCTCACCCCTGGCTAACCTGCATACCTGAGGTAAATAAATACTGATGGTTATTTGTTCCTGAGATATTGTAATTGTTTCTTATATGACAGTAGCTGATGGATACACCAACTTAAAGTAGCTTCAGTGAAAACGGTTGTTTATTGGTAGGGTAGGAAGGCAACTCATAGAATATGAGGAAGAGTAATAAAATTGGGCCTAGGGAAGTAGCAAGGCCACAGCTTAATCAGAGCAATAAAGTTAATGGACTTTCTCTATAGTGTTGTGCCACATGTCCCAGCTCCCAACTCCTTGTCTCTCTGTCATACACAAATGTCTCTCTGTCATACACAAATTCTCAGAAGAGTTCATCTGATTGGCCCAACTTGGTCTATGTGACATCCTTTTATGTTCCTGCATGGCTTATAGGCTATTAGAATGCCACTTCTCTGTGGCATACAGTTCCAAGGTAGAGTGACTGGAATGATACCCCAAAAGAGGTCCAACCCAACTGATTTAAAGAGGAGAGATAATAATGTAATTGTATCCAAAGGTTAGACCGGATTCCATTTCTTCATTGTCTTTACTTGTTGCAGTGTGTAACTCAGTGTCTGTCTAAAAGAAAGGGTTATGAAATATTCTCAAGATGATTCAACTCAAGGATGTCCATGAAGAGACTATACTATACTTCCTACCTCAGATTTTGCACTCCTTTTTCTTTTTATTACCCACTCTTCTCTAGATTCCTAAAACCCACAAATAAACAGAATTTTACAGCTCAAACCACATTTTATCTGTATCTGCCTGGAATTCTATTCCAGCAGCTTACTCCAGCTGGGCATGAATTTCTTGTGCATGACAAGAAATTCTGGTGAAGATCTGTCCACACAATTTCATAGCCAATCAACAAAATGTACCTTGTATATTAGTCTCCTATGTTTGCAATAACAAATTCTCACACACTGGGTGGCTTAAAACAACAGACATGTATTCTCTCATAGTTCTTGAACCAGAAATCAAGGTGCCATGGGTCCATGCTTTCTCTGAAGGCTTCAGGGGAGAATCTGTTCCATTTCCTCTCTCTTAATTTCTGGTGCAGCTGGCAATTCATGGTTTTGCTTGACTTATAAATGAATCACTCCGATTTTTCCCTCCATCTTCACAAGTTGTTCTCCCTTCTTGTGTCTGTATCTCTGTGGATCTTCTTCTCTCCTTCTAGGGACACAAGTCATATTATATTAAGGGCCCATCCTACTCCAGTATGAACTCATCCTAATTAATTGCATCTGCAAGCACCCTATTTCCCTATAAGTTCACATTCTTAGACTGTGAATTTGTGGAATAGGGGCTTGGGGATATTATTTCAACCCAATACACATAAAATAATAGAATCTGTGGGTCAGAAAAGGATCTCAGAGTTGATCAAGTCCTGTTGCTATCTTACCATTAATTCCATCATTCTCTCTTGAATGTTGTTCATGAATGAATTACTTACTTCTTTGGAAGACTGTTAGATCTAATTTTTAAAGAGCTACATTTTAGGAATAAATTCAAATATCCATCAATAGAATACTACATAAATAATGCATGTTATGTTCATATAATGGGATACTATGCAACCATTAGAATTATAAAGACCAATATTGACATAATGATTTCACGATTGAATGAAAGACAGGCTATGAAACGAACCAATTTCATTTATCTAGAGATACATGTACATGTATATTTCAAAGGACAAAAAGCGAAAAAGCTTGAAATTGGAATTTGATACTGCAATTAGAAGTGATTCTTTTTTTCAAATTTTTCTATTGTATGTGATTTTTATTTACTTTAAAATAATAAAGAAGTCTTGTTTAATGAGAAAAAAATGATTTGCAAATAAAAAGGTATGTTAGCTTTTATTTTGATCAGAAGTATTCTTTCCAGTAACTTCCATCAACTCTTCCTTACTCAGTCGATGGCTTCAGAGTATTATAAAGTAATATCTCTGTGAGGCTTTAAAAGTTCCCCAATAAGACATTATTTTTAAAAAGAAAGTAATACAATTTATATATCCTATGTTGCTCCATTCTTACATTTATTGTACACTATAACAAATACAAGACCTTTAGCCTAAGAATGAAGAGAAATAAATGAGCAAGATCAGCACTGGCTTCTATTACTCCTTTGAGTTCTTACCGATTTAATAAGTAGTATCTCATAATACTGTACTTTGAATTTTTGTCAACAGTGTCAGTACATATCTTTTATTATGTTGATCTGTCATTTTTAATTCCTCTGAATTTTTGTCCTTTTTAAACTTATTTATGGGAACTATTTATGTAATAATCCTGTTACACACACACATATACACACACACACACACACAATTTCATACAATCTATCGTTTGGCTTTTATCTTTCTGAGTCTAATCACTTGAGGTTTGCATTTTCAGGTATATGAATGTTTCAATATTTTCTTTGGATTTTCTATTTCTCCTGTGCTGCTTGGAAAGAACTTCTCTTTCCCCAACAATATGGGTAGTATTCTCTGACATAGTCATCCTGTATATCTTATGTTAAAAGCACAGTGAATAGGTGTGACATTCTGTGCAAAGTACCTCAGTCCTGCTGGTTTCCTTTCCATTTGTTCAGAATCTATTACTTCATTATATCACAGGCCGTGAGTGGACAGCAACCAGCTGAGATTCAAAGACCATTATGTCTAAATACTTGTCAATCACAAGGAACTCACAAAAGATATTGTGAGATCCTAGTCTGTAAAATATTTTTGGTTACTTTCACAATTTCCTGGTTGTTGATTCTGGCCAGAATCCACCTTCAATAAAATAGAATATTGAAAACATCTTTGATAAGCCATTTCATTGTGGGGATTGCATTTATTATTATCCCATCCCTGTGAACCAGTTCCAGATGAAAGCGTTTGCATAAAATATTATCACTCAGAGTAGATCTCGTGTAAGTATTAGAATTACTATCATGTGTAATAATAGATACATTTTCCCGAGTGACAGCTATGATCCAGGCATTGTACTAACAATTTTAGAATTAGTTCAGTTAATCCTTAGGGCGGTCTATAAGGAATTATCCTCATCTCCATTTTTCATGGGGAAAAAAAAAAAGAAGAAAAAGAAGAAATGGAGGCATAAATAGTTCAATCTGTCCACAGTTCAGTAGATGGAGCATGACAGAATCAGAGTCAAATACACATTCCGTAAAGGAGAAAGCAAGGTATATTTATTTTAGATGACATATATGTAAATGACAATAACAATAACCAGAATACACTGCCAATAAAAGAGAAATGGTGCTTCTATGGCCTTTTATGAACAAACTTGACACATTAGTGAATATATAGGGTTCACACTTCCCTACTGAGAGTCAAATGGTTAGAAGGTTACAGGAAATTACATTCTACAGTATAAACTAAGGAATAAATTAGCATTTCAAAGCTTCGTGTGTCTGTGAGGGAAATCTCTAGAACAGATCTGCACCATGCTGCACAAGCTGCTGATTGACATTCATTGAAATAAATAAGTACGTTGGTCCTTGGAGGCTTCTCACATACAATCATCCCAGCTAAACCATCCTCTCTGTTCCCTTTGTACAACCCTGCCCCTCGTTCTTTCAGCTTCCAATCCAAGATTGACCACACTCATGAAAACTTTAACACACCTCAATGGTTCTCGACAGACCATTTGTTCCACCATCTATTGGTACTGTTTTTACATTTTCATGTATTATATCTAATGATACATGAAAATGAGAGTTGTATAACTCTCATTTCATAAAGCACTTACACATACATCTCCTCATTTAAGTCCTCCAGATATTCTGAGTACAGATGAAAAAGTGATACTTTCATTTTATGGGTGAGAAAATATTACATAAAAAGTCCTTTCACAATGTGGTGGCAAACACACTTCTCCAGCCTCGTACACTAATAGAAGAATCTGGTCAGAAATAGTTCAGGATGACTTATCTGGGAAACCACTTTGCATTTGGTCCTTCTGGTCCTAAAACTTCCCCCCCAATACCATCTAACTCTTAATCCTGATCATCTACTCTTTAAAACACAAAGTTGATTAAACACACACATACACACAATTGAAATGTTTGTTTTTACATGTGTGATTGGTTAGTGGACATTTGGTTTTGTCCAAAATGTCAACAGAAACATGTGGTCCATACTGAAAGGTCCGTGATATTTGGCCTTGTCCAAAATGTCCATGCTTAAGAAAATGTTCCTGGGTTCAAACAGCCCCTATGTTTACTTGTACTTTGGCTTACAGGATGAAGACATAAAAAATACTATCATGTTTTCCTGGTCATATGGTTTTACTGTTAGTAATAACATCCTTCTTGTCTCATTAGCCTGGCAAGTAAAGGCACATGATGTTAGGTAGGTGGGTCTGGGTTCAAATTTGGCAGGAGAGTGGAATTTACATGACCTATGGACCAAATGTCTCTGTGAAGGTTTTGGGCAAGACCAAATATCAAGGACCTTTTGACATGAACCAAAGGTCTCCATAGACATTCTGTCTATGTCCTGTAAGGGTGTGATTACTTAAACATCTTCAATCTGTGACAACTCCAGAAAATATCGCCACACTTTTAATTTTGGCACAGTTTCAGTATTAAGAGTGGTACTCAACAGTGTCTATAACATATGAGAAGTTGCAAAGATATCTTGATCACTAGAGTAAGTTAGAATTTTGCAACCCAACTACTTTGAAGCAAAGATCCCATTTGAACACATACGTTCTGGTTATTTTGCTGTTTAAAAAAGGTGTTAGTGCTTTATGGTTTCATAGACACACTGTCAGATGGATCAGCAAAAATGTCAGTGTTAGAAGATCTACATAGAAAAATGGAAAGATATACCCTTTGGGAACATCAGTTCTGTGCCCTGTGATGCTGGAACTCCAACTGCTATTTCTAAGGATAAGGATTCACATCTGAGGCACACGAGGCTTCCTAAAGGACAGCATATCATAAACAGATTGTGTTCTCCTTCAGTGTTCCTATTGAAAGGTTTCATTCGTCTAACTGGTTTTCCTTTGATGTGATGCTCACTTCTGTTGTTCTCTAACCACATTCCTGGATTTGTGCTCTCTTCCTCTCACAGGGACATGCCATTGGTAGGCATAGAGATGGCTTTGCAGGTGGAGTAATTTAAAAAAACTCAGGCCACTGCTTTCCCCTCTTGCTTTCTTTCTTTTTTTTTTTTTATTAAATTTATTGGGGTGACAATTGTTAGTAAATTTACATAGATTTCAGGTGTACAATTCTGTATTACATCATCTATAAATCCCATTGTGTGTTCACCACCCAGAGTCAGTTCTCCTTCCATCACCATATATTTGATCCCCCCTTACCCTCATCTCCCACCCCCTACCCCCTTACCCTCTGGTAACCACTAAACTATTGTCTGTGTCTATGAGTTTTTCTTTCTCGTTCATTTGTCTTGTTCTTTTGTTGTTTTTGGTTTATATACCACATATCAGTGAAATCATAGGGTTCTCTGCTTTGTCTGTCTGACTTATTTCACTTAGCATTATACTCTCAAGATCCATCCATGTTGTCACAAATGCTCCTATATCATCTTTCCTTAACGCCGAATTTTCCTTAATTAGACTAGATCTAGAGTACTAACGTAGAGGATGCCTAATCATGATTAAATAAAAATCATTTTTTTAAATATTCAGTTTAGCGTGTTTCTATCCTGATGACGACTAAATTTGCAAACACAGTGGTATTCGCATATTCTCTGCTGCTGTGCACATAGCACCTAACACACATTTCATGAAACCAAGATGAGGTGAGTTAAATCATGAGCATGATTCTCTTCCCTTTCTGACAGACTACAAATGATAAGCTCTTTGGAGGTTATGAGAGATGAAGAAGTGACCCTGTTACTGGAAATTCCTTTTCTAGACCCGAGCACCCGAAAAACAACACATTTTGCTAAAGCAGAATATCGGTGCCTAGGAGTCAGTCTTCTTTACAGACTGAACCTTTAAAGACACCAGTTTTAGATTTGGACCAGAATAAGATAGAGCTGTTCTTTCTTTTTTCCTTTTTCTTTTTGACACATATAAGGATGAATCAACATATTTTTTTTAAGCTAGGGCTAGAAACACTTATTATGCTCAACACAACACATTGTCGTTCATCACCAGGGTTTTAAAAGATTGATACTTAATTTATGGTTAAAATATCCCCCTGGCATTATTTGCTCGTACAATGTAGGTAATTTGCATATGCTGTAGGCCAAGGAACAAAGAAAGGTTTTGCAGACCAATTTCTATAGCGTTATCTTTATAACTACATCTATATCCATATCTATATTATTACCTGCACCTGTCATGAAATAAAGGCAAGTAACAATCATGTGGTAATAGAATACTTTATGGATGTGAAAATGAGTAATAGCAAGCATAATCTGCACGGGTAGATATATATTTTTCCTAGCAGTTATGCCATTTATTTCAAAGAACTTCAAAATGCACTTGAAGAAACTACACATTAACCTGTTTCTCTTGAGACTCCTTTGTGTTTTTCTGTTGCAATTTCCTGGGCTTGAACATTGGCTTTGAGCAACAAAAATGGGTGTTCAATGTTCATCTCTTAGTATTCACTTGAACCCATTTGTCTGTGTGATTCTGAAAATTTACATTATCTTTCTCGGAGATCATCAGATTTTCCAGCAGACTTTTGTGTCGTTTCGTTTTGCTTTTCTTTCAGAATACAAAGCTTTTCATCAACTTTCAGTAATTTTTTCAGGGAATTTTATAGTTTGAATAAAATGGGCTCACCCAGTGGGTGCTGTATAAGTAGCTTCCCGTGAATTCTCATGGCCGGTTATTTTCAATGTACCAGTAGATCATAAATCTCAAAGGTCACATAAATGTTTCTTCTCAAGGTATGCTCCAGTCTGTAAATTCCAAGGTGGATAGCTTACACTTCAAATTCTAAAAATTGATTTTATCTTCCTGTATTTTTCATCACATGTTTTTTTAAATGTCTGAGAATAGTGTTTAAAGGAGAGCAACAAGTCTTGAAATTTTCTTTTTTTTTTCCCCCGCGAAATATAAACATTGTGATACTGAGTCCTAGTCAAGCTTTGCTTTCTAAATATCTTTAGGAGTTGAGCAATAGGACTTCAGTTACACTAAAGGTAGAAATGATTCATATAGTAAGGGAATAAAGGAATGAGAAAGGAAAACAATAGAAAAAATATCCCATCAGCCCTCTAATGTTACACAAATAATCAAGGTTTATCAACAACACTTACTGTATTCCTTTATTTAAAAAAATATTTTTAATTTAAAATTTTCTAAAATCAAAATACATCTTATATCAATGTACACTTTCACTGTACTAGTGTTTTGATTTTTCTCTGGAAAGACTTATTGAGAGGAGGGTATCTAGAAGACAATGGCTGAATATAGAGGAAACCATGTATTCAAGTTCTACATTTTCCCTAGATCTGGCCACCAACTAAAGTAGAGAGAATATGAATGCATGTCTTGTGAGCTTGGAAAGCTAAGTTCAGTATTTATAATAGTCCATGATATTAAACTAGGAATGATATAATCTAGAAAAAAACATTTAACAAGGTAGTAAGTGTGATAAACTCCACCCTGGATGGCTCAGGTGAGGGCAAGAATCTGGTTGGAATCAATACCAAAAGAGATATAGCTGCTAAGGAAACTTCTTACTAAGTAGGAGGCTGGATATGAGCTGCCTATTTTGTTCTTAAAAGTTCTTTGTTCCCTTGCCTCAGGATTAGAATTGACAGAGATAGTTCTAATTGTTACTCCCAGTTGAAGTTAGGTGTTTTTTTTTTTTTTTTTTTTTTTTTTTTTTTTTTTTTTTAACAAGGGAATCAAAATCAGACCATAAAAGTAACACACAAGATATTGAGTAAGTATTGGGTGGAATAGCCCCAAATTGTAATTGAACAGTGAACCAAAGGCTTTCAGCCTTTCTCTTTTAAAAGTGAAGTATAATAATAGTCTCAAAATTTCAAGTGTCTGAGATAGTGTAAAATAGCAATAATAAAGAAAACACAATTTGATTGGTAATTGCACTTGGTGGTACAGAAGCTAAAGTTCCGTTGAAATGGGTAGACAAGAGAATAGGATCAAAAGTTTTGCATATTATTTATGTTGTTAACTGTTTCAAAAGGTGCACTTCATAATATGATAAAACTTTAAAAGGCATTTTGAAAGGTTTCTGCCTCACGGTGAGTTGCAGGCATGAAATAACCCTAAAGCAATTATTTCTCTACCCTTATTCACTTCATTTCCACATAACTAGTTATAGCGTGGCAATTAATTTCCAGTTTTCCAATGAGGATTATTTAAAAATGTGCCTTTTTAGCCATCATTTACAAACAGGTACCATGTGGTAGTTAGTGTGAAATGTGGTTCTAAACCTTAGCAACAGTGGAGTACATTTACGATCATTTTTAATATGAAACATTAAAAATAATTTCCTTCTAAGCAAAAGGTATAGAAAATATGATGAGAGGTTTTAGACTTGCCATTAAAAAGCAAGAAAGTAAATCATTACAAAGGCATCATCCTGCTTCTTTTTTCACTCAAGTGTTTTGGTAATGGGTGGGGCTCAGTACTCAGGTGGCAGTTTAAACCCCTGGATTTCGAGTATGATTATTTGAACCACTTTATCAGTCTTATATCTCTTTCATTATTGAGGACAAGAACCAGTTGCTAGTCCTCTCTAGACTGCAGGTGGATGACTCCTGATAATAATACTTACAAAAAGGAAAGGAAATAAGAAAGAAAAACGAGTAGGAAAATCAGCACAGTTCTCACATCTGGTCCTACAGAGCTATTTTGTTCTTTTTGGCTGCCAGTTGTGAATGAATCTGGAATCCCACTGGTTAAATTATGAACTGCCAGAGTCAGGGCTGGTCTATCACTGTGCACACAAATGGGTTACATCCTGGTTAACAGCACTCCTTAAAGCAAAAGCGAATTCGGAGATTTCTGGACCACCTGAAGAAGGCGTTAGTTAGGTTCACACATTCCATCCCAAGTCTGTGCATAAATTGTCATCTTATATATCATATACAACGGCAATAGCCAAGCAACATTAAGAATAAAATAAAATAAACTTTTGCCACTGTGAGGTACATGCCCATCTGCTGTCTTAGTTCCCATTCTAGAATGTTACTGTGGCACAAACATATGGTAACTCCTAAATGTGAAATAAATGAATGTGAAAAAAGAAAAAGGAGGACCAGTTTCTCAAATCTAGAAATGCTGGTGAAGGCACAAGGAGCTCTTCCCAGAAGCAGTGTTTCGTCAGACAATGAAATCTTTTTCAAAAATCTAAGAAAGAATGTTTCTGACTTTCAAACTCATCATGGACTCAGTGGCAGCTGTAAATATGAATTACACTGGTTACTGGTGTAAGGTGGATGATGTTATCCAACTCTTGGACTTATAAAACTAGGATGGAATGAAATCTTTGTGTCTTGAAGAATTCCTGCTCTTCCCACGCACTGTCAAAACAGAAGAAAACCATTATTGAATGCCTGCTCTGAACATACATTATTCTAAGCCCTACGGGAAGTAGTGAATTAGCAACAAAAAGCTCTATTTCTGCAAAGCTTACGTGTAAGAAGGAGATAGAAAATAAGCAAGATGAATTCTTTATGGTGTGTTAGAAAGTATTAAAATTTAGGAGGAAAAATAAAACAGGAACAAGAGATTTCAGATAAGAAGTCCAGACTACATACATCAGAGTAACTTTCTCCTTGAACCTGGATAAAACCACCAAGATGGCATAGAAGCAATAGAAAACAATAAAAAGAAGTCTGAAGAAAGAGCTCTGGGTTTTTAAAATGTAAGATGTAAGAGAGATGAGGAGATTCCAGCAAAAGAGATTTATAAAGAGTAAAATAGGATGGAAACAGGAGAGTGTGGTGTGAGAAGTCAACAGTAAAAGTGTTTGGAAGTGGAGACAGTGCTCATTTGTATCAAAAGTAATGGAAAGGTCAGTGACTACAGAGGTCAAAAAGAGGAGAACATGCTGCAGTTATATTTAATACCATCTCGGTCACTCCATGACCCTAAGAAAAAGATGAAAATACAAAACAGAATGAGAAGCAATAGTAATTTGCTCAATTTTGCAGAAGAATGTAATTGTATTCTTCTAAGCTGTCTTGCACTTCTGTCAACATGTGAGGTGTTTTGTTTGTTTCCTACCTCTCCCTGGAATGCCATTTGACTTCAGAATAAATTCTTTGAGGGACTGTACCCTGATATTTCCTTTTGAACAACTTGCTTAATTGTCTGTCTTCCTGTCCAGGCAGTAAGGCCATTGAGAGCAGGACTATGTGACACTCGTCTCTGTTTACCCTAAACCTATTATGATGCTGTGGATAAAGCAAGGCCTTGTGGTATTTATTATTGAAAAGGGAAAGAAAGGGAGAGAGATGATAATGGTGGTGCAGAGGGGAGAGAGAGAGAGAGAGAGAGAGAGAGAGAGAGAGAGAGAGAGAGAGAGAGAGAGAGAGAGGAAGGGAGGGAAGGAAGAAGAAAAAGTAGGTTTGTCCACTAAAATTGGCATTGAGCCAGTTTACACAGCACTTAGACATCTGGAGAATTCTTCAGGGAAACAGGGAGTGACACTGAGAGCAACACACATACTGAAAAACTGTCCTCATTTCCAATAAATGGCCATTTGTTATCTACTTTATAAGAGTTCCCCTGTTAGCACTACAATTAGTCAAGGGTCAGTCTATGGGGTCCTTTCAAAATCCCTTCAGCACTTAGAAGAGGGAGTGTTTAATCTCAAAGAAGTAAGTTTACTTGGCAAAAATGCTCTATTTTTACCTTAAAATTTTTTATTGTTTTTATTCGCAAAACAACATTCAATGTCTTCTCCTGAGAGCAATTATGAAGCTGGTGGTTTTAACAAAGTTAAGTAAGGATAAGAAAAGTTATTAACAATGCTCAAGAGGGAATAACAAAATTCTTCTCAGCAGATCTTCCAAAGGAACTTTGTGAAAAGATTTAATAAATAATTCTTCCTTCCTCCATATCTCATCTCCCCCAAACTACTCTCCTTTTTCTTACTAAATATCTGAAGGTAGAGTTTCTCCATAAAATTCAATAAGCTACTTTCCCACTTTATTCTTGTAGAAATTTAATATGTATCTATGTTCCTAGCCAAGGTGAGACACTATAGTAAATATTCCGATCTTACAACATCTAGAAATGTTTCCTTCAAAACATAAATAATGGCATTTCTGGGACTTCTACCTAAAATGAGTTTATGGGCAGGTTCCCAAGCAATGGACATGATAGCCTGGAGAAATGAGAATAAATTACAAATAAGGCTCATAACTTATTCCCTTTCAGTGCTCACTTAGCAAACATCTATTGAGCATATACCTAGTTTAGCCCTGTTCTATACAAAGAAAATAAAAATGTAGTCCAAACTTCGGGCAAGATACGATGGATATAAATATTACTATCTAGTTTGTAAATTCACCACAACATCACAATAAGTGGTATTTATTGATCACTTACTTTGTGTTAGGCAGCACATTACATATATTAACGCATTTTAATCAAATTGGAAATCAACATTTTCAATTTGTGAAATAAGAAAATTGAAGCTTTGAGAATTGGACGGTGGTGTAGTTATAAGAGTGGAGCTGCAATTCAAACCCGACGATGCTATTGTGCTACCAAGCCAGAATCCTCGTTTATAACATGACATTGCTTTCCAAGGTCAGAGCTTGGATTTTTAAGTCAAACAGACCTACTTTTAAATCTTGCCTCTATCATTTATTAGTTATTTAACTCTGGACAGAAAAATGTAGATTCTAACCTTAAACTGTTTTGTTTCTTAAATCAGAATTAAAAAAAAAAAAATCTACCTCTTGGGTCCTTTGGAGGGATAAGCAAATATTGGTTTGCAAAGAGCATGCCATAGTATCTGGACTCAGGGGGTAGTCAGTAAAGTGTAACCATTGTCATGATTGTTACTAATGGTCTGATATGTTCTGATTATCAAAGTGAGCTTGATAAATGATCTCTGCATTTTGAAAACATGAATCAGCCCTTCCATAATGTTAGGGCTGAATTTGGAGTTGTCAGATTTAATTCCCACATCCTCCCAGCAATCCATTTTCATCTACTTATTCAAACCTGTTGTGTAATGTATTTATTCCATGAAGCTCTTCCTTCAGCACTGAAGTGACTAATTCCGAGTGCTTTAAATTTCTACTGCTTGGCACATTGATTTATAATTGTTCTTGTACAATTTCTCTATCTAAAGTTGTTTTCAACAAATAAATGTTAACGTGTCCTCCTTAGAAAAATCACATCTAGATTTTCTTAAATTGGCAGAGGGAAGGTTCTCCCGCTGGACAGGGCTATGTTACATTATACATGTTCTGAGGTAGAAACAGTTGGGGCAAAGACATGTGAATACATACAATCTATCTTCCAAATTATACATTGTATCCTCATTACAATCTATAATGAGGGGTTAGATCAATATAATCAATATTATATTGAAAGGCAGCTGTCATCACAGGAGGCCTGAAAGGAGAAAATTTTTTATCATCAAGATGTGCCAGCCACTCTGCAAGAGACAGTGCCTGATTTTAAAGTCATGTGGGTTTGGAGTCCAACTCTGATCTAGGCATTATTCATGACAGAATCTGATGTAGGATTACTCACTTAAGCTCCCTGAACCTGTAACGTTGCCTCTGAAAGACAAAACGACTGAAACTTTCCTCTAAGATTGATATGTTGATAAAATAAGATCAAACGATAGATCTTAGAAGACAGAATGGAAACACTTCACCCATTCCCTGGCATACCTAGCAGTACTCAAAAAATCTCAGTGTCTTCCTTTCTCCTCCCTCTAATAAAAAAATAAAAAGTAAAAATAAAATAAAATAAATAAAAAACAAGACGAAGAAGAAGCTGACCTAGTAAATACTTAAATGAACAGATTAGTGAACTTTTTGAGAAGTTTTCTGAACTCTCTTTCATACTTAAAAGGGATACATAGATATTGTATAGCTGAACTACAATTTGCTATCCGACCCTTTACACTTTTGGAAGCTCACTTAAAAAAAAGCAATCATGTGAAAAATGCATTTATGTCTTCTACAAAACTGCCATTGAAGGTATTTTCTATTATGTCACTCAAAGTGCATTAAATTAATGCCTGTCTAAATACTGCATATAGAATTCAACATCAATAAAGTGTCTACTCTGAAGAACTAAAATGCTTGTCTTAGTCTGACAGGAGAATGATTTAAATGGTGAAGGTGCCCCAAGGGGCAGCAACGGACTGGCTTTATCCCTCAGGCCCACAACCAGGATCTATATCTGTCCCCATAAAGCAAGCCCTCCAAAAACAATATTGATAGTAGCTCTTGATATGAAAATTGTTCATTTTATCAATGTCTTGCAAAGACTCAAAATCATATGTTTATAAATCTTGTTCAGCTTATTGGTCAGTAAGAAACAGTTGAGGCAACTCTCCAGACAAATAAAGCTTACGGACACTTCTAGACCTCCCGTCTTCCAATCATTTGTTCCACAGCTGAGGACGTTCTAGACTCTCAAATGGATATAATTCATCCTGTTTCTACTTTTCTCTCCTCCTGAAGTTTACAGCAATTTTTCCCCCCAACCACAGGAGGTTTTTTTAAAAATTTTTATTTTATTTTTTATCTTTTTTTCCTGACTTAAGTCAGAATCAAGTTGCACAGAATTGCATGCATCTCTAATCACTTTCTCAAAACAACAATCAAGTTGGTCTTTTTTTTGGCAAATCTGACAAAGTGGCTTTAATTCTTTTTCTTCTTCCTGCCCCAGTGTAGAATGTTAAGACCTTCAGGTATCACTCCCATAAATTAAAGTAAGCACAATTTAATGCTCAATTTAAGTAACCATCTTGTCTCAGCTTCCTGTTACAATTACCGATTTATTTTGAAGTCTCCTAGACTAAATAAATGAGGTCCTTATGATAAACCACCTCAAATCTTTTTTTTTTTTTTTTTTTTGTCAAGTGGAATTCAATTAAAATATGTGAAAGGAGGACACTATAGGAAACCATTAGAAGTCTAGAGCTGGAAAAAAATGTTAGAAGTCATCTAATATAATCTTCAAGTTGATTTATGGATCCTTTCTAAAAACTCTTAAGTTTGTCAGGGTAAAGGTCCCCATCATCTATTTTATTTTTTGTGCCCCCGCAGAGCACGAAGTTCACCAATCTACACACAATGGGTTCTCAATAAATATTTCTGACAATTGTTGAAATGTATAATATATCACCTTGTTGGACCCAATCTGTCAGTGCCTACTGGTTAATATAAATGATTTCCTGTGTTGAGTGTCCACCTTTGTAAACCCTAAATACTGCATGCTGATGCTCACACCGAGAGTAGAAGTTCCTTCTCTGAATTTACTAGATCACGGAGGGTGTAACTCAAGAACAGTAATGTTACTTTAATGTAGCAGTCTGGGCGTTAATATGATATATTTCTGCCATTAAATTTTAACAGCTTTTAGGAGAAAAGATTTTAGCACTGGGTAGAAGACATTTACAACATCTGGTTTGGCATTTCAAGAAATATTCCCCAGAAAGTCCTGCAGTCCACTCATGAAAAGTGAGAGAAAAATGTCTGGCTTTTTTTCTGACCTCTATTAAACATGCCTTTCTCTGGTTCAGCTTTTTAACAGAGAAATGTATAGTAGAATGTAAGAGTAAATAAGGGAAATGGAATGGGGTTTAAAGAAATACAAATGAAAAAGACTGGATTCAAAAGGAATGCTTTTCACTACAAAATAATAAAACAAAAATGGAACCATGAAGTTATTCCAGTCCATGTACTGCTGTATGAAACAGCACCGCCCCAACAAACACAAAAATCTCTCTAGAGCTCTAAAATAGATATCACTCTCCTACTTTGCAAGTGTGGTAAACTGGGATATACTCATATAAAGAGAACATAGGTCAGTGACCACACCTGTTAGGTCATCAACATTACATAAAAAAACATTACATAGCTTCTGGAGGACAGAATTCTCATTAGATCAATATTTGCATTACTGAAGTTCTTAACACAAAATAAATACTAAATAAACTTTTGTGACTAAATTGATAATATATTCACTTGTTTTTCTTATCATAGAGTTTGTTGTTGTTTTCTTTGTGTCCTTTCTGCTACAATAAAAATAGCAAACTACTTTGCTGGAATCTCATTTTAAGATTTTCATTAGGATCTAGGTGAAGGACCATATTATAGAATTAAATATGTAAGTAATGTTCAGTGCTTTGCTATTGAGCAGCAGCATAGAACAGTGGTTGATTCTATGAGTCCAGAATAAGACAGGTACTTCTTTATTACCCAAATGACCTTGGAAAAATTTACTCTTTCTGAGCTTCATTTTCTTTATCTACAAAGTATAGAAGATAATATTGACTCTCTCATATGGTTGTTGTAAGGATTAAAATAGACACTGCATGAGTGTTTAGAATATTTGTTGGACCATTTTAAGTGAGTTAAAAGATTAACTAGTTGTATTATTATTGTTAGAAAGTTAGGTGAGGTACCCCTGTGAAATGCGTACTCTAAATATGTGTGTATGCAGATATGTTTGTTATTGTTTGTGCTGTTGCAAAATAATTTTGGAAGAACTTCATTGATTTTGATCGTATGTGGGGCTTTAAAAATTCTATTAATAATTTCTGGGTATTTGTTGTCAGTCCTCAATCTTAAAACAAAGTGGCAGTTAATAATTTTTTTTTTCTAATGGATATATTCCAGTGATTACACTAGTATAATGTTCAATATTCAAAGGAGGAGTTTAAAAATTTGAGATCTGGTTACATATGTACCACTTTCACCTTTTTCCATAATCTCAGTTTCTGCATTTGTAAAATGAGTATAGCAACATTCATTCTACACATCTTCTGGGGCAGTTTTGAAAACTGAATCAGATTATACATGTGAAGTCACTCTGAAAGTATAATATAAAATGCCTTACACATAGAGGTTTCTATTATTAGTCAAAATAAATTGCTCAGTAACTGAAATTGTATTAATTTATAACACATAAACATTTTTCTTTGTCCACATTAGATGATTCACAAGGACTGCTTCCTTGTCTTTTTGTTCCATCAACAGTATCGTTTATTGATCAATTAGTATATGAAATGGAGGATGGCACTGTGCAAACTGTATGTGCTATGAGGTAATAAAAGCAAATAAAATAGCTACAAAGAAATAAAATTTGGAAAATGACATACTATATAATCATAAATTAGATGGAATAGACTATACACAGATGTGGCAAGATATACACCCAATATTATAAAGTATACAGAGAGCAATCCCTTTTATATAAGCACATGAAAGTCTCTGGAAGAATATAGACCACATTTCAGGGGTGATTATTTTTAGTCTTGGGGTATGGAGGATTTTACTACACATAAACAACAAAATTATGGCCCAATTTATTTTTATAATTAGCCTGTACCTTAATCAGGAAAAAACTATATGAAATATATGCTTTATAAATATATTTGCTAGAACCTTTTAAGCTACAAAAGTTTTTGTTCAAAGACAAGAAAAGTCCACTATGAAAAATAATAATAGTGGGACTGTTCTGTTTTAAGCAGAACAGTGAGACGTGGAGCTTAGATACCTGGTCCAACTTCTGCCTGTGCATTTCAGGGAAAATCTGGGCTCTGGGCTCTGCAGTTGAAAAAACTGAATTGAATTATTTCTAAGCACCATGATGGATTCCTTGCATTATAGGTCTCTAAAAGGAAACTGAGGATAACTCTTTGTTCAACATTACTTTGACTACTAAAAATGAGGAAACAATGAAAAGATAACAACAATGTGAGGTTATATTCAAAGTTTAATAAATGAGAATTACCTCCCATATTTGTATAATCCTTTGAAACAAAAAAAAATGATTTTGCATACATTGTCACACTTCATAAGAACTCTGTGAAGAAGATGAATTTCTGTGGTTGAAGAAAAAGCATTGTTTTTATTGTTGTTGTTTTTTTAAAATAGACATTAGGTGGTAAAACCTGAAGACAAATCAAAAGGCTTTATTTTGAAAGCACCAGTGATTCTCAGTCAGGCATACAGTCACTCTGCTACATGGTAATTTAAAATGTGTGTGGGTTTTTATGTCCTCACAAAGATTGAGGGTGTCTTTGGCATTTAGGGTCAGAGGCCAAATCCTAAAAGTCCTGCAGTGTACCAAAGAGAGTCCCATGTAATGAATGTTTTTTTCCAACAAAATGTCAGTAGCAATCTTCCCATTGCTGTTGAAAATAACTACACTATACTGCTATATTCTATAGACTTCTCAAAATACTATATTCCCAAGTGGCATTGTGGGACTTGTAGCAGAGTTTGCACTATGTAGAACTTAAAACCTCCCATCACGTGCTTCCTGATGCATCTTCTACTTCTGATATTACTTTATTGGCCATAGAGAGTAGGAAGGAAGGAAGGAAGGAAGGAAGGGAGGAAGAAAGAGAGAATGGTTGGGAAAGAAAGAAGGAGAGAGGGAGGAAGCAAGGAGGGGAAGGAGAGAAAGAAAGGAAAGAAAGCAGACTGATGAGAGGGAAGACAGAAGGAAGGAAAGAGGACAGAGGAAAATAAGTTGAACTTAAACATAAAAGAGAAGAGGAAAATTGACTTGTATTCGTTTCAATGGAAAGCATGTCTCTGCTCATCCTCTAAAACATCTTTCACTCTTTCACGTTATTGGTTTCATATCTCTATCTCTATCTCTATCTCTCTATCTCTATCTCTCTATATCTATCTATCTATCTATCTATCTATCTATCTATCTATCTATCTATCTATCTATCTATCTATCTATCCCTTTGCTAATGGAAAAGATATTGGCCTGGAAGTCAATGTATTGTAGCCCAACTTCACTATTAAATATCCAGGTAACTGGTTTAATATTGCTAGGAATCTCTACAATGAGAAATGAGATGATGGATTGACTGTAAAATGTCTAATATCCTTTCTGTCTCTATTACTCATTTAACTGTATTTGTCTCATAGGAACTGTCCTCTCTCAGTGTCCATTATTCTGACATTTCTTCCACATGTTTCCAAATTTTTCTCACTTAAATATGAAGAAGAGCTACATAGCTCAATTCTCTGCAGTCAACATTGAAAGGAGGATGTTCAACATTTACTCCACATTTTAATTTATTTCAGGTTCTGTGACTTCTTTCCGTGAAGTATATAAAAATAATGTTCACAGCACACTGCCTGAACCTAGTAGTCATGCAATAAATATTTTTCTTATCAAAATAAATTTAGAATAAAAGATTCCAAAGAGAAGGAGCAACTCAAAAAATTCTATTTTTACGTTGACTAATTAGTGTTGAAAATTTATGTTCCATTCTATGATGTCAGTAGCTGTTTATACATTGCAAAATTGGATGGATTCTTTAAAAACTGGATTTGTGCATAGTATTTATTTGCATCAAATCAAATTTGTTGCCAGAACGAAATAGTATAGAATGCCCTTGGTTACATTTTTATTTTAATAAAATAAATAACTCTAAGATATTTGCTTCTTTATGTTGACTCCTTGCTAAAATAATATTCAAGGAAATGAATAATTTGTTTTATAATTAATTGCCAGTCTACCCATAAGTATCTGTTCATCTCATTCTACTGGCCTCACCTTACTTCAACCTGTTGATTATTTCCTGCAATCTGTTTTATTTATCATGTACAATTGGCAAATGAGAAGACTAATTAGTTTATGCATTAATTAGTCTTCCATCTGTGTTCCCTTTTAAAGAACCAAGAATAGCAGTGGCCGGTAATTAAGACTAACCATGGCCCATTTCCTTCTACTACTTGGTTCTCTTTCTAATCCACATGCTCTTTGTAGCCAGATACATGTGGGAGAACCACACCTTGAGAGTAACTTAATTAAATCCTTGTCAAATAAACCTTTATTCTGATTCTCAGTTTCAGTTTATTTTAAGGAGAAAATTCTTATATTTAGATATAGGTATAGGTATAGAGAAATAGTTATCAAACAAAGTATTTTAAATAATATGTAAGCGATATATATGTAAATAAGCAATGAAATTATACATATGTAATTATATATTATATATTATACATTATGTACAAAATCTTTTATTGCTTATTTAAGTTTTCCTTTGAGAAAAACATACATTTCAAATTAAAATTAAATTAAAGTACAGATTCGGATTTTGAAAACAATTGAAGGAATAACTGCCTATAGTCATAGTTTCTATGATCTAAACTTAAGATGTTTATTTTTTTCTTGGAAGGGTTGGTTGTATGTATGTGAGTGGTAATGGATGTGTTTGTACTTATAGGGAGACCTAGAACTGGATGAGGTAAATTAATGTTTTTATTCATTAATTTTCCCTCTTAAAAACAAATGAATATGCCAGTAATACACATACACTGCGAGTATTATAATAAGAAACGTTTAAATTATCCACAAAAGTTCTCTCCAACCTTCCTCTACCCACATACCTCAGAGTCACAGCTGCTTAAATGTGATATATACCTTCCAGAACAGTTTATGTTTTACCTAGAGAGATGTTGAATATGTAGGTAGATAGCTGCCTGCATAAATATCTTTACATACATACATATTGGTGTTGTTGTTAAAACCGAATTTAAGTTGCCAAAGGCTACTGGGAATAAAGCAGTAGTCTGTCAGTCTGACAAAATCGAATTTCTTGACTCAGGGAATCAAGAGCAGACAATCCAGATGAACCATGGGATGCCCCTTGACAAACAGGAAGAGGGAAGTGTCTCATGTTTGGTTCGGGCTCCCATTGAAGGGTTCTGAGGGAGACCTAAAAGACCTCAGATGAGTTTTAGACTGGCTGCTGTTTCTGAGGCAGGTTTAAGAGAAGTGGTACTTACCAGGGATGGAAGACTGTCGAGAAGTGGGGCAGGTTACCTTTTGGGTATCCCCAGGAGAAGTTGGGTATCGTGAAGCAGGACTGGCCCATCACTGGAAAGAAGCAGCAGTACTCAGAGAGGAGGTCTCCGTGACATTTTCCAACTGCTGCCTGACCTTGGGAGAAACAACATTTCCTGGTAACTTGGCAGCTGACTGTATCTGCATCTGTGCTGCCACCCAACCGAACAGCAGGAATGCTTTTTTCTGTCTTATCCAAGCAGATTTTCATCACGCCTTCCAGAATTTTACTCTTGTGAAATGTTTTTTATATATATACATATATATATAACATTTCATATATATATAACATTTTATATATATAACATATATATAACATATATAAATATATAATATTTATATAGAGAGATAAAGATATAGATACATATAGATAGAGATACAGATATAATACTAAATATAGTTTTAATTTAAAAAATAGGAAATTAAGTCATATACATATTTTGTGCAATTTCCTTTTTATATTTAGCAATCTGAATTCACTCTTCTAAATCAATGTGTAAATGTCTATGTTGTTATTTTTAATGACTATCTAATATTTAGGTGTAATTTAACCCACCCTCCACATTATGTTTCCTCCAATTATTCATTGTTTTAAATCACTGTAATACATATATACACATAATTATTATATATAGTATATACACAACAAAAACATATATTTTAAATATTTCAACAAGTATTTGTAAGCTATAAATTTCTAGAAATAAATTGCTAAGTGGAAGGATATGTGTATTTTAAATTTTGTTTATCCTTTAAAACTGTTGTAGTTATAGTTCTACCAACTATGTATAGGAGTGATCCTTTTGCCCCATGCATACCAATATTAGATTTCCTAAGTCCTTTCATTTTTGGCAATGTCATAGATGGAATTGGTATTTCACTATTATAATTTGGATTGTTGGTCACTACGAAGTTTAGCATATTTTAAAAATGTTTATCATATAATTATTTGCATGTTTTCTTCATCCATTTGCCTTTCATATCCCATTGAAGAAACTTGAATTTCACAGAAATGATTTCAGTAGGTTCATTATTACATGAGCAGTAGAGAAATGTAAATGTTCAAGGAAGGAAACCACAGATCAAATGCTGAAATTCTGCTTCTGTAGCTTGTCTTTCACTGACCACAGGCCAGGGGCAAGTTCACTGCATAGGGAGGATGCCAGGAACAATACATTCTAGGCTTGATTTTACCACTGACTCCTGGTGCAAATTCAGTTCCTCCATTGCGGAGTGGACTTGATACAAATTGTCTTTAAGTAACAGGAAATCATATGATAAAATGAGATTATAAAGGTGAATTGCCTTGGTGATGAAGCATTTTAATTATTTTAATTGTAGGTTCTATTTAGTGTACAATTTTATCATGTACCATGCTGCAGACCTAATAGGCCATTTTATATAAATTGTGTTAAAATTTTCAGAACAAACTTTTGGCCAGCCTTTTTCTTTTTTTTAGTTTCTATGGCTTTAGATCATTTCTTTTCCTTCGTTTTGCTGTTTCATATCAAAGTATATAAAACAGACATATGTAGTAGGTACCCTCTAAACAGATATGAATTAAGCAAAATCTCCTTTCTAGAGGTAAAAATTTTACCCTTGTAGACCTTAAGACTGAGAATAATTATTGTCGAATAGTTTCCTTCTCATTAATTCCCCATCTATTTTTCAAATCTCAGTAAAACTAACGTTTTGCATATGAGTTATTATTCCTAATTTACTTTTACCTTAAGTAATATATTTCACTTCACTGGTGATCAGAGTTTTTTATTTGGTTCAAATTTATTGACCTCAGGAAATTATAAATAATACTGCAATTATTTAGCTTCACTCATTATTTTGGGATTCAATGTTTCTGTATGTGCAGGATTGCCTTCAAAACTTTGCTTTACATTTGTCTGTTTCTCATTTAAGCTTTAGATGACTCTTTTTTTCTTGAGGTAGCTAGATGTCAATTAAATTTAACAATTGTTAATTGATTATTAACTGTATTGATAAGGGGCATTATTATCAAAGAAGGATATATTAACTCTCAAAGAGCCTGCATTCTAGATGACTTCTCTCACACTTACAATGCATATTTTATTTAGAAACACAGCAGCAACCTATTCTGCTCTATTTCATTGGCAAAAGAAATGATGCCTCAACTTAATCACTGTGTCTTCTCTTATCAGTCAAGGTAGCTATATATTGAAATACCTCTTGGACTTTTAAATTTCAATAATCTATAAACCCTTTATTCTTTCCTTTTTCTCAAGCTTTTATTCTTTGATTTTAAACTTTTCTTTCAACATGTTAAGGCTATTAATCCTTTGTCAAGTTATTCTTTGGAAAAATGTCCATATTTAACTCTAATTGCACTTAGGGCACATTTCGAAGCACAATAACCTTATATTTGTATACGAGGTAACGTATAGAACTTTTGTTTCATGACTTCTGATATTATTACAAAACCATATCTTATCCTTAAATCAGGTAAATTCCCACCTCTCTTGTTCTAGTTGTTTTGATTGCATTTGTTATATTTTTTTCTGTAATTTAAATTTGTAATTAAGTAAGTTAGTAAAATGGAATGCTATTTTTTAAATAATGCTTTCTTTTTCTACTGAGTCCACCTCCTGGTTTGTTGCACAGTAAATTCAGATATTTGTCTATTTTGTGAATATTTTATTTGATAGATTTGTGTTTTATTCCGATATTGAAATGCTTTTTTTGTTACAGTTTTATCATAAATGTATATAACTAATTATTAATAGTGAATTGAATAGACACCAGTTGTTTTACTTTGAAGTGTTTCTTTCAAACTATTTTTTAACAATTTTTTCTAAATGAGTCAAAAATTCAGATTAAGTTTTTAAAAAAATCACACTATGATTTTTACTAGATTTGCATAAAATCTAAGCAGGAAAGAAGAATTGGCTTACCATATTTAATTTCCATCTGTGGACTTGGTATTTCTCTCCATTTTAAAATCTTCTTTAAAATATTCAGCAAAAATATTCAGATGATTCAGTTCAGCAGAGTTCTCATTACAATGACTTCCAAGCGTTTTTGTTGCTGCTCCTGCTATGAATGGAAACTTTTTGCACATTGTGTTGACTGATGGTTGGTTGCATCAGATACATATCAAGCTTTGCACCTTTCTTACAAATGTAGATAAAACCAAATTTAAATTTAGTCCTAATAGTTTTTTCTCTTGGATTTTCCAGGAAGAAATTTTTGTCATATACAAATAATGATACTTTTACATTTTCCCTGAAAATAACTATAAACTTTATTTCAGTTTCATGCTTTATTGCATAGCTAGATAGCCCATGGAAATATTAAATAACAGCAGACATCCTTTGTCTCATTATAATGGGATTGCTACTATACTTTCAGAATTATGAATGATCTTATGTGTTGACAAATAATTATATTGAAATGCTTTCTACCTTTTCCTTTGAGCTGGAAAAAGGGTAAAGCATTGGAATCCGATATAATGTTGAAGTTTGAAAGAATGTGTCTCTAAAACTATCACTGTAGTACTATCCCAGAGCTTAGAGTTCCTTGGACACATTTTACCTGCCTCAGGGTTTTTATTTAGCCTTTTGTGTTTTGTCTACCTAGGATGGTATTCCCTGGTTAGTTTCTATACTACCTTCAAAGCTAATTTCTGCACTACCTCCTCCAAAAAGCCTTCATAGATAGGTTGTTTCTTTTATCCATTCAGTACACTGGACCTCCGCATGAGCTGAAGCATCGTACAAGATCTAACAGTGTAATTAGCACACAACTTTGCTCATCTGCTCTTACACTATAGCTTCCTCAAGGAAAGGACATTTATGTTATTCGGTTACATGTACACACCAATAACCACAGTATCTGACAAAATATTTCTAAATTGTTTCTAGAGCAAAAAGTTATCCTGATGATGACAGATTAGAATTCTGAACATAATAGAGATTATGTTCCATTTGTTATGCATTTCCACTTTAGTAATTACAATTTATCTCTCTTTAGCTGGTTTGTATCCTATGTTCTCACATGAATCAAAGAAGTTTCTATGGGTTTGGTACTTACAATATGCTAAATGTTTTGGACAAATAATCAAGTCCTCATGACAAATCAATAAAGCAAACATATATATTTTTTTTAGATTCCACATAACAACAAGTCACACAGTATTTGTTTCACTTAGCATAATGCCCTTAAGGTCCATCCACGTTGTCACAAATGGCAGGATTTCCTTCATTTTTATGGATGAGTAATATTCCATTGTATAATTATATATATTTATATCTATATATATCTATAGAGAGAGATATATAGATATATAGATATATATAGACATAGATATAGATAGATAGATAAATAGATAGATATAGATATAGATCACATTTTCTTTGTCCATACATCCATCAGTGGACACATAAGTTGCTTCCATGTCTTGATTATTGTAAATAATGCTGCAGTGAACATGAGGAAGCAGGTATCTTTCTGAATTAGTGTTTTTATTTCCTTCAGATAAATGCTCAAAAGTGGAATTGCTGAATTATATGGCAGTTCTATTTAATTTCTTGAGAAACCTCCATACTGTTTTCCATAGTGGCTGTACCTATTTACATTCCCACTAACAATGCACAGGGTTCTCTTTTCTCTACATATTCACCAACACATTGTTTCTTGTGTTTTTTTATAATAGTCATTCTAATAGTCGTGAGGTGTTATCTCATTGTGGTTTTGATATGCATTTCCTTGATGACTGGTGATGTTGACCACCTTTTCACCAATTGGCTAGCAGTATGTCTTTGGGAAAATGTCTATCAGATCTTCTGCTCAATTTTTAATTGGCTTATTTGTTTTTTGCTGTTGATAAAACATGATTTTAAATTTATAGATATGGAAACAGGGGCTCAGAATGTCTTTGTGAGTTAAAGAGCTTGGAGTTGAAGCCAGGGTTTTTTTCTGACTTCAAATCTGAGTCCTGGAACTCCTTTACTGTACACTCTTCCACTTTGGTAACACAAATGACTGTTTGGGGTTCACAGAATAAACTAGGCCAGAGATGATATTCCCAGACTGAAGACTAGAGAAAACTTATTCATCCTTGAAATGTGAGAGTGCACAATTCCAGGGTAAAAAACATTCATGTTAAAGATATTCTTTGGGATTGTGCAGAAATTGTCATTTACTGGTCTCCAAACAAAAAGATGAAATAATAGTAAATTAAATTAACTTTGAGATTTACCATGCAGAATATATTATTTCTGGGGCTAAACATCTGGCCCAGATAATTTAAAAGAATTTCTAGTTTTAAATTTTCTCTTTCAATGTTCAATAGGTGCATGAATATTGAAATAAACTTAATTTTATTGTCTTTCTAAAGCCTACACTGGGAATTCTTTTAGATCCTTTAAAACCACTATGCTAACTGGGAGAGATCACAGAATTGTCCTCATACCATTCAGAATTGACAAAATATTGGGGCTTGGAAATGTGTCAGGGAAAGGAAACTAGTCCCCCCAACAAATCACACCTTTGTATTTGGTCTAAATTACCAGTAGGAATGAAATATTCTTATTTCAGCTGATCTTCATATTTTGATTTTCTCAATTTAATCTGATTTCTTCTCTGTAAACTGATTTTAGAACAAGTTGATTTTTTCAGTTAGTTAATTAACTTAAAAACTCTGAAATACCACTATTTTTCAGTTTTGTTTCTCCTTTCCATTTTTAATTTGCTACTGAATAATTATTTCCCACTAACTCCTTTTAGCACTTCCTAAGAACTGACAGATCTTTGTTGAAATTTTAAATTTTTGCTCAGTTATTTTATTCCACCTACTCTTTATAAAACATGAGAATAGTACTGCTCTTGAGGCCATTTCACATTATTTTATCTCCAGGATATGACGTTCTTCTGTTTTACATCTGCTACCTTTCTCATACTTCACTTCTATATTCAGACTGCATCTAAGATCCTACTATCTACTTGGTTATCACCTTTGACCTAGCATTGAATCCTCATAGGAACAGAAGATTTGTCCGGCTGGGTCAGATTGATATTCACTCCCAGCCAGCTTTGTCTCTCTTAGTAGAGCTAAGTGACAATGCTTAGCCTCGGGAAAGCAAGACTTAGGGAACACTGGGTATCTTTAAATAAGCAAAAGGCTGTCATGCAACAGATACTGTGTTTCCCCGAAAATAAGACCTAGCTGGACCATCGGCTCTAATGCATCTTTTGGAGCAAACATTAATATAAAACCTGGTATTATATTATATTATATTATATTATATTATATTATATTATATTATATTATATTATATTATATTATATTATATTATATTATATTATAAAGACCGGTATTTATTATATTATATTATATTATATTATATTATATTATATTATATTATATTATATTTATTATGTTATATTATATTATACCTTATATTATACCTATATTATACCTTATATTATATTATAAAGACTATATTTTACTTATAGGAAAATAAGACCAGGTCTTATATTAATTTTTGCTTCAAAAGACACATTAGAACTGATGGTCTCGCTAGGTCTTATTTTGGGGGAAACATGGTAGGATGGGATCATTCAATAATTCTGGAGAGCTCATCATGATACAACTTATAGGGATGTAATTTGATAATATAAATGAACAATAACAGCTTTAAAAAATTCAATGTGCTGCCTCTGTAAATAACATTTTGTCAGCATTGAGGATTTCAGCCCCTGTGCAAAGACTACTTTTCATAGATCCTTGCATTTATGGAACAGATGTGTCTGAACAGTGCTTCTGCTTAGCTCTTGTTTCTGCTTGTCTGTGTTCCTTTCTCATTTTCTCTAACTGCAGATCAGATCTCTCCATGTGGGAGAGAATATGACTGCTGCAAGCCCAGGCATAATCAATCAGTGAAAAAAGTGTGTTCTTTTTCCACCAGTGTCCATATTTCTTTCCTGGTGAAGTCCTCCGGCCTTGCTGTCTAGAGTGCAAAGCCTGGCCTTTCTGACTCTAAGCCTGCTTTGTCCAATAGCTTCTGCTTAGTCTTGCATGTAGACATGTCAATCATTTGAGGAATTCTCTTTGTAACTTGAGGTTTACAAAAATAGCCTTTAACACGAAGGTATCTCTCCCAAGGAGATAAGGGAAGTATGTACAAAAATAATGATTGTTTTTCAAAGATTTGTAGGAACCTCATGACCAAATTCACGTCAACTATGGTCAGCAGACTAAGCATAGTCTTCCTCAGACTCCTGAAGCATGCACATGCCTTTGGTTGTCAATCACCTCTTGTCACTCCCATTTCCCCTTCCCTTGACATAAAAGAAGCATGAGCTCTGCTTTCTTAAGATGGATTTGAGGCTCCGCTAGGTCGCCCATCTTCTCGGTTAGCATCTTCTCAATCAATAAAATTTTCCTTACTCCAAACCCTGACATTTTGAGTTTTGCCCTTTCAAAGCATTGGGAACAAGGACTCAGTAACACTGCTTGGTTCCTGAGCTCACTGTTTGAACCAGATGTTTTCGCCAGTGGACAGGGTGGTAAGGTTGCCTGGGACCAGCCCATACCTGCAGCTGGGAAGAAAGCAGTGAGACTATGATTAAGAAGCTCCCAGGAGCGTGGCTCATGGAAAGTGGATGCCAGGCAGCTGAAAACAACATAGACCAAAACAGAGAGAGCAGAGTAATATCATTTCCATGCAGAGTGAAAGACTAGCACTAAAAATAATTTCTCCTTAAGAACTGGCAAATACTCAATCGTTCTTTGGGACAGTCATAATGATTCAGAAGCACTATTAGCATCCAATCTCAAATGATTATAATCTTTGTGTAAAACACTTCAGGTCTAAGAATGAATTCAATCTTTGTTTTGTCTAACTCCTTTCGAAATGCTCTCAAGTTTTTACTTCTCCGTGTGCCATGTAGGTGCTGGATGTAGGCCCAAGACTGAGAGCCTTTCTCTAAAACTATGAGCTTCTGCTTTATTCATATCCACTAACCTTGGGCCAAAATAGGGAAAACAATATGCAAGCCATGTGCTTATTTTGGTTTACTCCACGAGGAAATATAGCCCGTTGCTTTCAAATGAAGAAATGAATAATCAAAACATGACACTATTTGTGAGAGTTTAGGGCTTTGGTTGACATTTAGTAGATTGACAGTTGGATATGACACACTGTGAGAAAGCTCGATTTGGAGGTCCCAGAGTTCCTGGGAAGTGGCCAAGTCGAGAGAAAGGCAAAGTAATTGAGATAGCCAGAAAAAAAAAAAAAAATTAAAACTGTGAGGAGTATTTGGCATAGCAGTCTTGACTGACAAGTTTTTGTTGCTGTTGTTGTTGTTTTAATAGACTATGAAAGGATACTTTTTTGAAGAAAGTTCCAATTAGCTTTTGCTGAATAGTGCCAACATTTGTGTTTAAGGAATATAAGAGAGCTACCAAATCTGTTAATAGTTTTAAAGGTATCAAGAAAATATTAGCCATATGAAATGGGGGTGGATTACTTACTTTATTTTTATGGTTGATAATGGTGTCAGCAAAATACGGGAAGTTTTGTGAATATAAAAAGCCACTTATACAACAAACATAATTTGCTTACTGCTTTTGGATTCATATCCTAATATAAGAAACTGTTAATCCATTAAAATATTATCTTTTATTTGGTAATAGATAAATGCATAAATTCTTAGATTCTTTTTCTTGCTATTCATTAATATTTTTATACTATTGGGTTGGTTGGAAGTAAGGGCTGAATGGGAGTGGGATGGGGTAAATATGTCCATAAAGGTAAGCTTCATTATTTATTTGTTTGTGTAACTAAAATCCAATAATTAGTGCTTTACCATAAAGAAAGGCAGAAATTGTGAGGCACAATTGTGATTTTGATGGAAAGACTATGGAGTATTATTTTAGAAGGCCTGTAAACATTGTCTAGGATTCTGTGTATATAGGCAATATTTTTGTACAGTTCTGTTTTTCAAAGTAGTAGACTCAGTCTCCTACAGGTACTATGCAATTCCCACGGGGGCTTCAGTGTTCCACTTTTTTATAGGGGTGAGCCTCTAAAAATGACTTTACAACACTTTCAAGAGAAGACCTTAATCAAAACCTTATAAATGGTTTCTCTTGTGGTGTTTTGTGCCGATGTGACCTGAGTTACCCAAGCCTTCACTCTTCTATTGCAGGGTAACCTGTTCGTCTCTAGAGATGGTAGTTTTTGTTGGGTTCAGAATATACTCTATACCAAAGCTGCCAAACATAGTTTCCATGATCCTAGGGTTTCATTCTACTGGCATGAAGAAAAGTTTGATTCACAGCCTCTGAAATATGGAGGGTTCAGGGGACTGGCTCATGCCTAACCCTCTGGACTGTAGCTACCCTTAGTCTGGGTGAAAAGACAATGTATAACCCACAGTGTAATATTTGTGGTTGGACAATGATGATGGGATGTTCTATGGTCTTTTCTTATACCATATACATTAAAAGTTTTGACATTTTCTAACGTGGATAAAGAGTCATAAAGTTGCCCTTAATTGGAAATTCCTGAAACGTTGGAAAAAAGATGCCCAATGCTTAGACAAAATGTAAATTTACCTTCACATTTGGTCATCATTGAGCGTAGAGTATACTGAATTCAGATTAAGAAACAGAGTATTTCTAACATCCTGGAAGCCCTCATGGTTTACTAGGGTAACTGTACTACGCACACACATAGACACACACACACACACACACACACACACACACACACGCTTACACACAATTTACAGTATCTACTTTTTTCTCTCTGATCTTTTTCACTCAACATTTTATTTGTGAGTGTAATTCATATGTAGCTGTAGTCTGTTCATTCTTTGTGCTGTATACTATTCCATTTTGTGCAAATATACCAAAATATACTTATCTCATTCGACTACCAGTGAGGCTTTGGGGAGTTTACAGTTGGTGCTGCTTGTGTATTTTCTTGGTGAGCATCTTACCCTTTTCTGTAGGGCATATACTTAGGTGTGGATTTCTGGGTTTTGGGGTGCACATATGTTTATCATTAGCAGATCTGTGAACAAGTCACCCAGACCAGGCTTCCCTATTACATGGTGTAGCAGAATTCCCATGTATCTAAGTATTCATACTCAATTATCTCACCCAGATAACATATGCATGTGATAATCCCAAAGATTACAGAAAAAAGTCCATCTCCCCAGACTATCCACTTTTGTGTCATAAAGGCCTGATACACAGAAGCCATTGGATTAATGCACTTATTTGGAGGATGTTACACACTGATTTCATGTTATTTGTACAGAAATATATTTAACTTTAGGCCTTTCACCTTTCTTAACTAATTCAATTGACTTTCATTTTCTTTTTCCCAACTGCTTTAGGAATTCAATTTATTTTGTAAGTATAAACTCATTGTAGAAAATTTGGAAAATATAGGTCAAATAAAAAAAATTAGAATTATTTGACTTGTATAATTTAAAAGTTTAATGAGCTATCTCGAAACCCTTAAATGACCAAGGGATCCCTTTTTCCCAAAATATACTCTTCATTCCTTAGCACACTCCTGAATGACCAGATCTCAATGCTTTTCTTCATTCTCTGTGAACCACTTCTATTTCTAGGCTCTTGCCCATTCTGTGCCTCAAACACCACCCTTCTTCCTGTTCCTTCCCTCGAGGGGATATTAGGCACCCCATTTTACAAGACAGAAAAAAAAATAAGAGGATAAGTGACAAGCAAACATCACACAAGAAAGACAAGCTCAAACTTACGTCTCTTTCCATGCTGAGAGTTTTAACTATTCTACTCTGCTACCCTTCCTTTCCCTGGTAGAATTCCAGGCGTCCCAAAATTAGGTAAAACGTTTTTTCTTTTGTGTTCTCATAATCACCTCTGCACATAATACTAAGGTATTCCACTTGCTTTCTTAAGGTATTATTATTCCCATTAGATTTCAACATACCTGAGGGGAAAGACTGTCTTCTTCTCTATTACATGTAGGATAGCTACAGGCAAGTCATGCGTTATCTCACTCATCATCTGCTTTGTTGTCTTTATGTTATTTACTCTCTGAAAGTATGTCAATTATGCAGTTTCTTTCTTTTGGATTACCTGTCCCACCCGGTGAGAACTGGAGTATTACTGGCTTGTACACCACTGCTTGCCCAGCACTCACAAGTGTCCTAGGTAGCAGATCCTCGATGAATACTTTACATGCATAGATAACAGGCACTAATATATTGAATGAGTAAACGTACTATATAAATCCATATTTGTATTCCTTACTGAGGTCCTAGATTTCATCCTCATGTAAATTCAGGGACATCTTTGAAGGAATGGGATTTCTAAGGTTGTTTACTTTTTCTAAATAGAAATGGGCAGTAGCATTCTTGCTCTCCAAAGAATGCTTATTTTGTGAGTCTGACCTATGAGAATTTTGTTTAACCTTTGAACATGAATTATTAAATGAATTCTGTTTTAATAGTGCTCACTGGGAAAGCATACTAATGAAATTCATCAGGCATTCCAATTGTGATGAGATCCCTCCTTCCTGCTCTGGGCGCAGGCATTTCATGGGATGATCTTGTACTGAGAGGCATTTAAAGGACTGTTGGGTGTGGCAGAAACTCCGCCAATATTAAAATGCCTCAAGTATTACTTCGTGTCTGTCTGTTGCCCCATATCACTGGGTATTATGGGAGGCAGAATTTGTGGTCTGCAATGAAAGACAGAAATTGAATGGGCCCCAGGGTATTGGTCATTCCCCCCATGTTAGCAAGGAAAGTGATGAAATAGTCATCTCTTGATGGTTTAACATAACTGTAGCTGATTAGTGAGGCTATAAAAGTGTGATAAACAACAATAAAGAAAAGGGAGTGGAACTGTTAGTTTAGGGAGGATACTGAAATCATCTCTCTATGTAAAGCATTACACAACTAGTAAGGTGCTCTTTGGAAAGCAGGGGGTTGCAAACAACAATATTTACAAATACCTATTTCCAGCAGTACTATATCATTCCATTATAATCGTTTCTATTTTACAACAAGGTTATTTCTCCTCAACTTCGCTTTTTAGCCAATAAAGTAAGGCCAAAATAATTTTAGTTTATTGAAATTTTTTTGTTTTGTTTTGTTTTGTTTTTTGATGATTTTGGTATACACAAGGGGCCATGGCACCAACCACCAATGAATACCAATGGACAACTGTAAAAAGTTGTCTCTGTTTGTATATGTGTACATATATAGATACACAAGTATAGGAAAAAAAGACTAGAAATATGTATTCCAAAATATTAGCAGTGGCCATCTCTGAGTAGTAGAATTATGAGTTATATTTATTGTCTTCTTTAGACTGATATTGATTTTCCTAACATGTCAATAAATATCAATACATCTACTTTTAAGCTCACACAGGTATCTTTAGTATTAGTTCAGGGTATGCATTAGGATGGATACAAATGGTAGGGAAACAAAAGACAAACAACTGACATCATAATCATTAACCCAGCAGAAAATGGAAAAGTCAGTTTGATTGATCAAATGTCCCAAAAGAATGGCTAAATAGCTGTGTGCTTGTCTGCCTCTTTCAGGACACAGAAAGACCTAAGACAACATGGAACCGCCTTTCAGTTTAACTGACCTTCTATCCAAGCAGCAGGATGAAATCCCAAGGGAAGACCTTTGGAGAGACAATCATAACCAAATGCATGCTAACCATAAGTTACTTATGTTAGTGTTGACAGGAAATGGAAACTCCAGGATGGGGCCAAAGTCCCATGAATAGGAAACCAGGTTCCCTGAAGGAAAAGAGATAGAGGCTTGGGAGAGAGAGGAAAGGGCAGGCAAAGAAATCCTGGGGGAGATGAAAGGCTCTTGTGGCAGTTCAAATGATGTTAGCTTTACTTTCACACAGGATTGAATTTAGCTGCTAAAAATGAATCTACTCTTTCTTTCCTTTTTTTTTTTCTTTTACAAAATAAGATTAAATTTATTTCAACAGGCTGTCTGAGCTATTCAGTTTTGTTATGAGCTGATGAAAATCCATCATCAGCCAATGACAGACCCTGCCTTTCCCTCACTTGAATTTAAAGCCTGAGTACAAGCAGCTGCAGCATTCATGTCAAAAGTCAGGTACGCCAATGGCAAGCCTTCCTCTACTAAGATTAAAACTTGGCCTCTGTTTCTACAGCCCACAGTCAGCCCTCAGGAAACTCACTCTCTTGTCACCTTTCTGAATGAAGAGTCATTCATTCCATCAGAGAGGTGTGTTAATTTCCTTGGAACCAGACACACTCTAGCTCTGATCTCATCTGTCCCCACAGATTAATCAGAAGCAGACTTGATCAGAACTTGACCTAAAGGCCATTGGGAAAAATGATTGTTCCTATGACACATCACCTGAACCCGACCTTTCCTTGTAGGCAATCCAGATTTTGGAGGGATTTTTCTAAGAATCTATATCATTTGTCTCCCCACCACGGTTACCATACGGCACTTGTAGTCTGCTTTGCTGGAATCGAGAACAAAATGCAATGTTAGGTCCTTGTGTTGGAAAATCTGGGGTGAGTTAAAATACTGGTAACTGAGCTCCAGCCTGTGCCCACTGTATCTGAGTCTCTGGAGATAGTACCAGTACAATCTGGAGTTTGGAGAAGCTCCTCAGGTAATTCTGAGGCAATAAATTCTAAAAGTCACTGACACAATGGTTAAGAATCTAGTATCCAATTCAGTCAAGTCTATGACTTGCAGGTTTTGTGAATTTGGGAAAATTTTTGTCTCAGTACCTCAGCTTTCTCATCTTTAAAACCAGGATAATATCTGAATTCCTACTATAATTGTGGGATACAACTTATGTAAGCCATATCAAGTTAATAAGTGTTCATAATTATTATTTATAGTGATGATAATATTCTTTACATGGGTGCTTGGTGAAAAAATGATGGATTTTGGAGTTAAACTGAATTCAAATTCCAAAGTTGATATTTGTGGTTTCCTAGAGACCAGGATAAGTTCCTTTAAGAAAAAATGTATTGATTGAGTACATAATATGTGAGAGAAACTATTTTAAATCCTCAGCAGATAGTGAAGCATGAGATAAATTAAATACATTGCTTACTCTCTTGGTGCTTCTCATCTTGTGAGGAAATAAGTAAATGACAGAAGACACACAGAGACATACACACATAATAGAATAATTTCAGATATTGAAAAACCTAGGGTGAAAACAAAACAGATATTTGACTAGAAGGTCCCAGAGCTAGGTAGGAGATAACTTTGGATAAGGTAGCCCAGAGCGTTCTCTAAGGAGTTCACATCTGAACACATCCTGAACGCTAAGAAGGAGGCGGACATGTGGAAGGAGGTTTTAGGCGCATGCACTCAACGTGGCTTATCACTGGTGATGTTAACCTTGACCATTTGGTTCAGGTCGTGTTCGCCAGATTTCTACTGTGTAGTTATTGTTTTCGCCCATCCATACTCTACCTTGTGGAAATGAGTGACTAGGTTCCTAGGTTCTGTTTACTTTCTTCTAGCAATATTATACTCAAAGAAATATCCCTGAAATGACAAACAAGAAGAGTTGAACAAGGAAAGGTTTGGATATAAACCTATAGCACAGAATTCCCATTTAGAATTATACTTTAGATGATCTTAAATTTACATAAGATAAGCATCTTGACTGTATTATCATCGTAAAACCCCAGACAAGTTACGTCCTGATTTTATTGAGACTGGTTAAAGTGGAAATCCTTGTCATTTTTAAGACTTCTTTATTTCTTTTCATCAAGTCAAGTGACATGATAGGTGTCGCCTGTGCAGCACTAACTGAGGACATAGTTGGAAGAACCACAGATATGATCTTTGTCACAGGTGCATTAACCTCAGACTAGACATCCAGGTGTCACCTGCACGCATTGCAGAAACAGGGTGAAACAGGCAGTCAATAAAAACTGAGTAAAATTTACATAAGCCATAGTCTAACTCATGAACAGGATGTGCTTCTACCTGTTCTTTCATAGTGCCAACCAAGCCCTATAACTTTAAAAATATTTGAATAGCTTTTTTGACCCAGCTATTGGATTATGTTTTAAAATTACTCGATCCATAGTTCTCAAACTTCAGAGGGGATTGAAATCCTCGGAAGGACAGTGAAAGCGCAGGTTGCTGAACCCCACCCCAGAGCCTCTGATTCAGTAGTTCTGGGGTGTGGCCCAAGAAATTGCATTTCTAGAAAGTTTCTAGGTAATGTTGATGATGCTAGTATGAGGACTATGCTTTGATAACCATTGTCCTAGATTCATTATTTGATTTTAAGTCTTTTTTTATTTAAAAAAAACAACAACGAGAACTCTGACTTTAGGATTTTAATGAGTTGAAGTTTTCATAGGTTATTGTTTTTAAAAAAATCTATGTGACTGGATGATGTTAGGGAATGGGGGTGGTAAAAAGGCAAAAGCCCAATCTGAACTCATAGGGCTGACCCAGTATCTGAGTTCACTGTGGGTTTAGCTAGGGCCTAGATTGTGATGGGGTCCAGGACATGCTACCCCAAAATATGACATTTTGACATATTGAATATTTTTAGCAGAAGGAGTTTGAGGAAATGGCAGAAGCAGGAAGGTCACTAATCTCCTCCCACCCCTCCCTTCTTCCCTGAAACACATCATAAAAACCTTCCTAAGAGATGCTCTCACCACACGCAGAGGAAAGGGGCATCCTTATCTCTGAAGACAAAGGGACCCCCAGAACAGTCTGGACAGGCCTTGCTAAATTCTCCTAGTTTCCAATCACCCCATACTCCCATGTTCCTCCATGACTGTGCACTCATAATCCAATTTAGCATAAAATATGTAGGCCTGTTTTTTGTGTCTTTATTTCCTCGTGAATGCTGAGGTATCACGCAAAACATACCGTAAGTAAATTTGTATGCTGTTCTCCTGTTAATCCATTTTTGTCAGTTTATTTTTTTTAAATAATTGTTTTATTTTTTAATTACAGTTGATATACAATAGCATATTAGTTTCAGGTATATAACAGTGATTAGACATTTGTATAACTTACGAAGTGATCACCTCAATAAATCTAGTACCCATCTGATACCATATATAGTTATTACAATATTACTGACTATATTCCTTATGCTATACCCTTCATCCCATGACTATTTTGTAACTACCAATTTGCACTTCTTAATCCCTTCACCTTTTTCACCCTGCCCCTAGACCCTCTCCCATCTTTTACCCCAACAAATCTAGTATCCCTCTGATACCATACATATTTATTACAATATTATTGATTATATTCTTTATGTCAGTTTAATTTTGAAACCCAACCAGGGACACTACGGTAAGAAGGCTGAGGAAACCGTTTTCCTTGTCTACCATGACAACTGCCTTGCAGGTCAGCTTCTTCCTCTGCCCCATCCTGCATTCATTCATTCTCCCAAACATGTTATCTTCAGAGTACTCTCCAATCTGCTTCCTGCATGGAAATGTTCACCTCAGCCTAGGGATAAAAGCTGGTCAACACTTGAATGGGTGGTGACAATTTTATGTGTGTTTGTTGATTGCCCAAACAGATGCTGAATTCTTACCACCCTGACAAGAAGCAATTGGTTTAAATCAAATATTGCATAAATTTATGTCCACAGATCATCCTAGTTTGACTCAAAATAGTCTAAGTCAGAATTCTTATGTGGTGGCATTATTTTCGCTCATATTATACATCCTGGCGAAACAAAACTAATTTCCCATATTACTAAAAAACTACTTCTCTTCATTGCTGACTTTACTCTGTATAAAGATGTGATCAATTTAATTGTTCACTTCAATTAAGAAAAGAAAGATTATGGAAAACTTTTGTGTAACGTATTACGAAAGCCAATTACATTTTTTTAAATATGAAAAATACTTTAATGTTCTAAACTCTTGGTGTGTGCCTCTTCCTAGTACATACATTCATTTGGTTTGAGAATTTAGTTTGTGCTTTTGAATTGCACTCACATTTATAATTTGCCTTTCAAAGATACTTTGGTCTATTAAAAATGTTGTTTTATATGCCAGCCAATGTGACCTGTGTGTGACCACAAATCTCCCTAGAGAAGGAGCTGACCTCTGCTGTTCTTTCCTCTTTCTCATTTTTTCCCTGAAAGCAGGTGTCACATCTGTCACTACTTGGCCACAGTAGACTGTGCTAATTAACTTATAAATTATGTCCATGTGGCATTGCCTCTCTCCTGTGAGGCAATCCTATTTGTTTGTTATGCTACATCAGAACAGGGTTAAAGAGGGCCACCAATTTTGCATAAACACCGACCTAAATGTTTGGACACTAAAGAGCGTGTTCTGTTTCTTGGTATTCCCCACTGTGTTTCTCCATAACTGGGGAGCCATGTATAGTCGTTGAATGATCTGAATAGTCAAGGGAAGTATCTGTTTGCACATCGGATAGGGTGGTTTAGGGAGCAACAGAGGTTAGCTGTAGGACCACAGAAACATGTAATTACTGATGATTTGGAGAACAAGAATTTGACCGTACATTTCCCCCGATTGTCACCAAAATTTTACAGCCCTGTGGCCCATCCTTCAGCACTTTCTTTTGAGTTGGCTAATAGTGATCTGATTGAGGCAAACATCCTATGTGTACTGGAGAATAATTACTGCATGTCCTCTCCAAATGCACAGATTGGAAGCATAGGAATTCTGTTCTTTAGCAAGGCATTGGTCATGGGATGAAAGTCTGTAAGAGGCAGGGGATTAAGCTATTTAATTGTTTTTTTCTTAAATTGTCCTGACCAATAAACCAATATATGCATTTTGTGTATTTCAACCACATATTCATAGCAACATTCTGTGTGTTATCTAACAGCAATCATCAGCATGCAGTACAGATGGCCAACTGAATATTAAAGGTGAACTTTGGGATAAAAGTAGGTAACGCTCATGTCAGTCTCAATAAGTATGATGACTGTTCTAGAATGAGGAAGCTCAGCTTCTTTTCTCAAATTGTTTTCAGTGTAACACTTGCTTTGAAAGAAGACTACAGAATGTCAAGGAAACGCAAATATCAAATATTAAAAATGAGGTTTTTAGTATAATTTGTAAAATATTGCTAAAAATTGATATCCCTTGGTCTAAGATACACACAGGAAAAAGAATAAGAGGTAAGTACCACAATTAGACTTTTGCGACATTCAAAAGGAAAAAAAAAAGTAACATAGTAATTTGGATGTACCACTTGCACTAACCAACTCCAAGAAATATTGCAGTAATAATCTGCCAAAATGTGAAGGTTCAAAGAGCCTGCCTAATTCCATTTGGATTTAATTATAAACGTCCTTCCCACCCAGATATTTTTCAGTGCTTGCTGAATTACTCTTTTAAGAAAGAATTAACAGATGTAGATAGAAGGATTCATCAAGGTTAATTTTGAAACACTGACTGTCATATGTGACAAGATTTCTCTCATTTGGAGTTGTGCATGCAATGTAACGTCCAAAGCTAGTGCTAATAAGTTATAAAAGCCATCAGGGGAAGCCACCTGATTTAGCAAATTCTTATTTATAATACACCACATTTTAGAAAGTGCATGCAGTGTGCAGAGTGTGGTCTGAGCTGGGCCAGAAACCAGCTACATAAACAAAGATGAATCACCCAACCTCTCTAAGCTTTTACAACTGCATTTCAAAATTGGGAAGAATAATAGCTACTCTAAATTCATTGATTTATTTTGAGAAATTATTATACCAAGCATTTGAAATGTTGGGCAAGATCTATGAAACTAATACAAGTTTCTGATAATCTACTAATAGCATAGTTTTCTATAACACTGTACAACTAGAAAGTTTTATCATTTACAAAAATACGCATTTTGTAAATTTTTACTTTAAGTCATTTCTTACATACATGAAATTTCCTTGTAATTATATTTCTGTACTCTAAGATATCCCCTACTTGAGCACCAAATATCCCTGAGGCTTTTTATGAGTTAGTGGCGAATGAGATAATAAGGCTGGGTTTCCAATGATAACTGATAATTGATATTGACTTTATTACAGAAACTATATAAAAACTTTAATGTGCTAAATATTGTTAAGATACTGGTGACTTGAAAGAAAATACTGAATATGTTTACCTCACCAAATAAAGTCATCAATACATTGTGATCCCAATGACCACATTCACACTAAAATGCAAGTGTCTACAGGAATTCATAGACTTTTTTTTGAAATTTCCTGTAAGCCTATAGAAAGTTCAAAAAAAAAAACAAAGCAAAAAACAAAAGTAAAAGCTTAAGTGCCTAAGGGAAAGCACCATCTTGAAGTGAAGATCAGAGTAAATAAGGGAAATTTTTAAATTATTAAATATTTTAATAACGTACAATTATATTACATTTCAGTATATTACATCTCAGTAACTTGAAAATGTTCTTACATAGAAGACTTTGGGACTTCTTTTCATTTGAATCTCAGAATGATACTGAGGTTAAGGGGTTATCGAATGAAGCTTCCAGGAATGGGCATCAAATTAAGCAAATGTGTCCTATAGAATACAAACAAACTTTTGAAGAGAGTTGTGTACGTTTAGCTTGTTTAATTCAACAAGTTCTATCTGGGTGAATCAAGACTTCGAGGCAAGGGAGAGGAAGTACTCTTGGTCTTTCATCTTCTTTTTCTGTAAAATGCTTCTTCCCCTACTTACTTCCTCTTCATTCTGGTAGTGATGATGGTAAAAGATAGTTACTGTGATCTTCATGATTAGATGTGGTACTTGTGGTACTTGAGAATAGAATAAAGCCTTAGTAGCTTGTCTTGGCACAATTCCTAGTATAAAAGGATGCTAAATACAACTTTTCTTATTATATTGGAGCCTAGTCTGAAAAGCAAAACATAAAACATACCGAGTGAGCTGTTAGCTCACCAGGCATAGGATTGTTATTACTCTTATTATTAAGCTTGAACAACACCAGGGTATATGGTCACCCTATTTATAAATAATTAAAACCTGGCTTTGCAGCCTTGTGCTCAGCTCTCATGTTGAAGACACTATAAAGGGTGACTAGAGTGGGAAAATCCAGAGAAACACTTACACCAGAGGAAGTTGCAATCCAAAAACAACAAGGCTAAGTAGGGGGCATGTTTCCCGTGAACCAGTTATCAGTCAGGTAAAGGCAGATGAAACCCAACCCTAACAGAAGACAGGGTACTGGAAGTTCAGGACTGCCAGAGGGAGACACTTAAAATTAGCTAGCCAGAATATACCTGCCCATGTCAAAAGAACTCCAACAAGAGGCTTCTTCTGGAGATATATCAGCACCCACCATCCAGTACACTGACACTATCCATGTGGTACCAGTTGTGTAAGACCTTTTCTGCTTCTTCTTCTCTCGTCTCCGTCTACCCTCTGCTTAACCCAGCGGGACCCTAAAGTAGAATTAGGGAGTGAGAGAGGATAGAAATAAGGGAAGAGGGAAGCAGCCAACTGCACATCTCTATATAGTGTAAATTTCCAAGGATGAAGCTGGCCTAGCCCAATGATTGGTACGTAGAAGGCACTCCGCAAATACAAATTGACTGTATTCTTCTCTCTTCATCTTTTTTTTTAATTTTTTTTTTATATCTATGCTTTGCCTCTATACACCTTCCATCACTAATGTTAGTTTTCTCATGCTCCTCCTATTTTTACTTTGGTGGAGGAAAACCACTCTAGTGGTATCACTGAGTCCTCTGACAGCATCATACCTGCCTATCTGACTATTTAAAACTGGATGAAATTTTATGACGTCCAGAACTCTTATGAGAGAACTAAGCTTCACTGGGAAGCACTACGTCAAAGAACTAAGAGTGTAAATGGAAGGCATTAAGGAAATGAAGGTGCCTGAAGCTTCAGACAGACCCCGGACTTGAAACCTAACTTTGCAACGAACTACCTTTCTAATCTTATTATGAACAGTCTTTAATCTCCTTTGACCTCAATTCCTACCTCAAATCCTGTTGTGAGATTTAAATTAAAAAGTGCATATAAGTGTTTTGCACAATTCCTGGTTTGGAAAGACCTCCATGCATCCCTGCCAGTCTTCTTATCGTCTGCATTGTCCATGTCTTCAGAACCCAAATATTAAGGGTATATTCTTGACAGAGAAGAGGAAACACAGATTTTGTAAGTTAGTGCTTAACGAAGTCCAACAGATACTGAAACCTACTGGAGTAAAAAGAGATGATATTTCAGAAGAATCACTTGAAAATATGGACATGCTGTTGTATGGTGCAGGGGCACTCTTCAGAAAAGTGATAAAAGGGACAAAAGTTTCCATAATTATCATTCTCTTTCCCATTGTCCTCACGTTAGGTACTAAGGTGCCTTGGATTTCTTAATTCTTCTTCCAGGAAAATTATTTGCCCAACTAATTCTCTAAGAGATATAATAATAATAGAATCCATCATATGATCCTGTCTAGAAGTCTTAGGTTTAATTTAAAAAAAAAAAAAACATTTCGAAATTAAAATGTCAAATTCTAATCAAGTAATTGGGCCAATTGCAAGGCAGCTGGGAAAGTGTTATGTAAGAAGGAGAGTTTTTCTTCAAACCTGTCATTACTGGGATATAAGTCACTTACTCTGATCTCACATCAGGCTAATGCCAGTTTTGATCTTTGAGGAAAAGACTTCCAGTTTCCTACTTAGAATCCATTCTATTTTTTGTCTTTAGTAACAGAAGCTTGATTTTATATCTGTTTGTTATGTGCCCAAACGAAACCTACTTTTCCCACCTTCTCTTGTGGGACAAGGAACATAAAGTGGAAGCTGTTGGGCAAGACGATGCAGGAAGACTCCTCAAGAGGACAAAGAACAGGCAAAAAAAATGTGCGTCCGCTCAGCATGCTCTTCTTTCTTCTCTGTCTGGAATGCCATTGTGATAGTTGGAGAACCAGTAGCCATAAAGTAATGTGAAGGAGCAGAACCACGTATTAAGAATGATAGAGCAGACAATAAGGTGTTGCCTAGATTTGCATGCACCGTACCTGTCTTGGCTACTTACCTTTGGATTCCTTTTATGTGAGATAGAAATAAATGTCTCTATTGATTAAGCCACTGTTACTTCTGCACTGCAATTACTGGCTGATATAAGCATTTTCCCACATACAATGTGTGGTGTCACCATGAAAACTGGGTTGGATGGAAAATCTAGATGTCTTATCGGAGAGAATAGACACAGATTAGGGATGAGTCTGAGCTACAGTGACTGTCTATGTAAGACACAGTATCAAGGTGTCTAATCATTTTCACATGGCATATTAACCTAAGCAGTGAAGAAATATGCAGAAGACAAGCCAGCAGTAGCTTGGTAGCTCTAGCTATGGTTACTTAAAACCTGGCTACGCATAAAAGCCCACTGACAAAGAGTAGAAACTTCCCCAGGTATAGTGGGTTTAAAGGGGGCCACAAACTATTTCAGACACTTTTTTTCAATAAGAGGATTCTATCATTATTCCTCTTAAATCTGGGCAGGCTCTTTGACTGTTTTAACTGACAAAATACAGCAGAAATCATGCCTTGTAGTACCAGGCCTCACCCTTAAGAGATTGGCAACTTTTACTCACTAACACTTAGAAAGCTTATTCCCCTAGCCAGAGCTACCATGTAGAGAATCTATAAAGAGATCATGTGGAGAGATTTAAAATGACATATGCAGAGAAAAGAGCCCAGCCCAGCCAGGAAGCCATTCCTAATGTGCCAAGCAAATGAATGATGCCATCTTGGATCCCACAGGCCAGCTTAGCTGCCAGCTGAATACCAAGTCAAGACCACTTGGAGCAGAAGAATTGCCCAGCAAAGCCCTGCCCAAATTCCTGATCCACAAAATTATGAAATAGGATAAAATAGTTGTTTTAATATTTGGGCTAATTTTAATGCAGTAATAGAACACTACATAGAACATAGGGTAAGTGAACGGAGAAGAGGTAAGACTCAAGGCAAGACATCAGATTTCATTGAGGAGACCCGAGAACTAGTAAAAATAGTTCAGTGGTATAATTTTAATTGGGCCAACATTGTGGGACAGGTGCATATTAATTGTGGGATTCATTTTTCCTCCCAGTTAATTAGCATACAATGTAGGGCATAAGATCCTAGGTGAAATAAAACGTATATAAACAAGTGGGGAGGGGAAACACAAGATCCCAACACAAGAACACAGAGTCTGAGAACATGATAATGAGAAGCTCTATAGACCCAAGGGGGAAAAAATTCTACAAGGAATTAGGTGAAGAGATGAGTTTGGCCTGTGTTGGCCAAAGGATGTGATGAGTCAATTTAGCTATAGGGATCCAGAAAAAGCTGAGGTAGACAAAAAGAGGCAAGTGTTTAGGTATGAGAGGTGGAATGTATCAGCAAATTGGGTGTAAACTGAGTTATATGAGAAAAAATCAAATTATTGGCATCAATGGGAATGACTTTCAATTTTATTGTAATCAGTCTGCGGTGAACTACTTAGTGTGCTAGTGTCATATAGCCTCCTGCACTTAATAAATATGTGCCTCAGTTAATCACTCTAAAGCTCAATTTCCTCATCTACAAAATATTCCCTGGTTCCTTTTGGAAGAAATAATAAATTCATAATAAAAGCTCTTAGCCAATTCCTAGCATACAGTAAAGTCTCAATAAATATCAGCTTTTACAATAAATGTTGTTAAAAACAAATAAATAACAACATTCAAAGGACCATGGGAAGAGTGACCAAGGGGACATTAGAACTGAGTTTTCATGGTGAAAAGGGAAGGAGAGTGTTGAGGAGACATCAGGTAGTCAAGAGAAAAAATCGAGAAAGACAAACGTGACCAGTGAAATTGAATTCCTTTACCTTCTGTCCTCCACCTCACCTACCCCATGACTGTGGCAGATGTCGGAGGACCTTTTTGCAGACTTCAAATATTTTCTATCTATTTGTAAGTTTAACTCGAGGGAAGCTATGATGCCATTTACCACTAGTAAAAGTGTACCCAGTGGAACCCTCCAGAAGCTGGGAGACTGAAAGGCAATGCAAGTGTACCAGATGTTTTCATCCTAGGGAAGAAGAATTGTGCCTTGGCTGTGGGCAAGGTGGATGGACTGAGGTTGCTGAGGGATTCCCAACAATACAAAGTGCACTTCATCTGGGCTCACAGATAATCCATAGATAGGCACTGGATTAAAAGTTGCTTTATTATAAAAAAAAAATTATAAAGATACAGAACTGTTTTACAAAGCATGAAGGCAGGTAAGTAGCTCAACTTGGAGATGGAAAGCCAGTAGGAGCCCAGACAGCACCCACCATGTCCTGATCTTCTCTTTGTACACCTGTTTCATTCCTCTTCCTCTGCCCTGGGTTAGTGAATTTTCTTTCTCTTGGCAGGTGAGATTGCCATCCCTCAGCCCCTGGGTTCCCAGCTCTTCTGCTCAAGAGTTGGGCTACCTCTGAGTCCCAATCCCTGTTTCCCAGGAGAAAGAAGACTGAGAGAGGCCTAATTTAAGTTTTATGTCTACATTTATCTACTGAATTCAGGAAGACCCGATCATATACATGTTTACACACACACACACACACACACACACACACACACACACACGGCTGCCATAGACCCAACTCTGTGGGCAGGAGGAGCAGTTTTCCAGAGAGGAAGAACTCTTGTAAGTTGGGCGTAGAACATTTAGTGGCCACATTACCTAATGAGTTTTTCTATTGTGCCACCACACACACTGTCATTCCAGGGAGCTATGTCATATTGTAGGTATGAAGCTTTACATAACCACTGATAATCCACATGAAAGTCAAGCACAGGCTCAGCTATGTGTGTCTCATATGAGTCTTTGATTGGTATCCACAAGCACACAAAATGCCTAAACTGTTTCACCAATTTACCTGTGATGAGGATTATCGTATCAAACTCGTCCAGCCTTTTGTTTTTGTTCCATCTCACCCGATTTATATGTTACAGTATTTTTTTCATATTATTTTAGAGAATGATAAAATTACAAGACATCAAAAACACTCTGTTGTTAATTTCAGTTTTTACATACCTTTATTGTAATCCACATATAGAAAGGAGCCACTTGATCATTTTATTTCTGAACTTGAAGTCTCATTTTGAATTTTAAGCTACTTCAATCTGTATCAAAAACAAAACAAAACAAAACAAAAAACAAAACTGTATTAGTCCCTTTGTAAGAAAGTTTCTTTTCCCAAACCAGACAAACTACTAGGGTGTTTTTATTGCTGTGTTCGTAGTAAAACACTCCAGAGTCATTCACTTCACCTTGATATGTTTCTGTACACCCAAACATAGACTATTACCTTTGGAACCCAAGAGGTTGTCCCAGTGAATCAGCTTTGGTCTTTTATTTGGAACAGCACATTGCATATGTCATTTGGGCTTTCATGTGGTTCTATGTATGCCATTGTTGAAATGCATTACCTTTCTTTGTTCTGCCAATTAAGTTAGAAAGTACCCAAGCAAAGATTGGATAAGATTACGAGATAACTCATATGTAGTGCAATAGTTTGAGATAGGGTGTTTTTGTTACTTGTGAACGTTAAAGATATTTCCAGCCATGATAGATGCATTCTAAAGAGTGGGCCATTTTCTTATTCTAATGGTGACTTTTAGTGTATTAATTCAGCAACCTCAGTAACTTGAGCCTCTTCAGCAGCTGTGAGAAGTTTCTCTCTCTAGAGAGAGAAAACAGAGTATGGATGGAGTACCACTTCATGATATATTAAATGATCATCAACTATCACGTTCTTCTCTGACTGATAATACTGGAGTCTTTTTATTTTTCCCTTTTCTGATTTTGGAGTCTTTAGTTGGTTTATGCCTAAGGGACAGGAAGGCTGTAATTTGAAACCCCACCCCCTTCACTGTCCTTTTCCTTTCTGTGACTATGAAGGGAAGTCGGAAACTTCAGTAACACCATGTTTCAATTATTTTTATTTTAGACCACATGGGCACAGACTACTCACCACTGTTTGACAGGATGTTGCTGTGTCTTCTTGGTAGGGGTCCACCGCCCTTCAAAGAGAGAGAATTGGATTCTTTTGACTCTTAGAAAAAAAAAAAAACGTTAGCCACACACACACAGAGACGACACCTCATAGGAATACATGACTGAGTGAGAACTTATGAATGAGGCATGATTTCCAGCTTTTTTTTTTTTCTTGCTGAAGAAGGGAATATATTACTTCTTGTCAGTTCTAGCAGCTCAACTTCCTAATATTATGAAAGCTATAGATCCATAGTACCTTACCCAAAACTCCTGAGATCAGAGGTAATTTCGAATTCAGAATTTCTCAGATTGCATATGTTATATGTTATATAATACCCCAGATTAATCTGGGCAGAACTATAGAAAAGCACATTAATAATTCTGTAGCAAAGTATGTGACTATTCATAGTAAGGAGGATAGAAAAGATTAAAAATATTCTACTGTCAATTCTGGTTGAGTTTTCTACAAAATTAGCCAGGCCAGGTCAGATTTTGCAACCACATAGGTTATAAAATCTTTTGGTGTTCAGAGCTTTATGAATTTTGGAATTGCAAGTAAGAGGTGTAAGGCATATTGTAGGTGCTCACTAAATACATCTAGAAATGATTGATTGGATGAGTGGTTGACTAGTTGAATAAGTGAGTGAGTGAGTGAGTGAGTGAATGAGTGAGTGAGTGAGTGAGGAGTAATGGTCATTCTCTTATGAGGTATAAGATAAAAAGGATAAAATATTTTATGATTTAATAGGATGTCCAAATATGGGAATAGACTTTAAAGAAAAAAAAAAAACATTTCAGATGAAATATGTAATTTATTTTCCTGGCCTGTTACCACACACAGCATTTGGGAACAGGGTACTCGGCCAGATTTCACGTTAGATTTTACATATCCTCAACTTCTATCTCTGGTGACATTCCTAACCTTTCTCCTTTAAAGCTTTGTGTAACCATTACCTATTAATTAACTATTAACTATTAACCATTAATTAACTATTAACCATTAACTATATTTTCACCCAGAAAAGCATGATATATAGGAAAATAGATGGTTATAAGTACAAGCTATTCTTCTACAGAAGTAAATGTTGCTTAGTTTGAAGAGATTTGGCCAGTATTTAGTCATAGAAAAGGTTCTTTTGGTTTGTAAAGTTTGTCACATCCCTTGCAATTCTTTCATTTGAAGAGTGTGTTGCATATCTAAGAGGTTGTTATGCTTTGAAGATTTATTTTATTGTATGTTCCATACTATTCAGAGAAAGACTATGATTAAAACACAAATGCGTGCTGTAGCAATTTATAATTCATCTTCCTCTTAAAGAATTCTGTCATGCCTTTAAAGTGTCTCTCAGCTGATGCCTTCACATAGGGACTCCACCTCTGCCTCATCAGCTTCTAGCTTCTCCAGGGCTGCCATAGCTCCAGGTTTTCCAAAGACTATCTGATTACAGTATGTCTCAGCATATTGATTCATAGTGTTTCCTCCCATTCTCCAAAGAGCCCTACTTGGGATGAAACTTTATATAATCACCTTAGTTAATACAAATTCTCATAACGTTGGTTTTAAAAAAATCTCATGTTTTTCCAGCAAATGTATTCATTTTCTGAGCCTTACTATATCACATGACAGACATTTCTGGTTTAAGTGACTATATTAAATTCAGATTTCTAAACAACAATTAGCCCTCTATGGAAAGGATTAGCAAAGTCATTTTAATTTATTTTTAAAGTAGTTTTTTTTTTTCCCCCAATCAGGAAAGAAAAGAAAAACTTTGTTCACTCACAGGATCTCTTCAAATATGTTTTTACCATTTACCAAAGTCTTTCACTAAAGCACCAATTTCCCTATTGAAACAAAGCCATTGGAACTCCAATAAGAATGAGTCTAAGTTCAGTGTGACAGAGGAACCAAACATTTCCAAAATGTTTGCATTGCAAGACCACATGAAAAGGCATCTTCTTTCCTCCTAGCCAACATGTTTCAGCATCTCCACAGTCTGCCAAGATTAATAGAGGTGTAAAAGCCATGCATTCAATACTGAGGCTATTTATTAAGGAGAGAGGTGTAGAGAAATAAGTGCTGGGAAAGAATTGTTGAGAGCAGGGTTGTTCCATTGCTGATAAAAAATGAGAAAAATATATGTACATTTTTTTTCACTAGGACAAATGCAAGGATTAACTAAACAGACTGATGTGTCCACTTTTATCTACAGGCTATACAGATATGTTTACCAGCATGACAAACAAATAAAACATTCAACAGTGGGAAGGGGTGAGCACAGTAAAAGTAGCACAGGTATTCCTTTCATTCTAAAAAGAAAAATTACTTTGGCTTCCCAGAGGCAACTAGATGGCTTCAATCACCGTATTCATATTTCATGATTAAAATTGGAAAATGAACCCATTGGCTAAATTTCTTGGCTCCCAGGAACACATCCATTTACTACTAAACAGATTAATCCCCTTACCTGGAGTGGGGGACAGTTAGATTAACTATATGGATTTTACCATTAAAACCAACAGAATGAGGCTTTGTTTAAAAGAAGGGAGTTTCTTCAACATGGACTCCACATGGAATCATTCCAGACCTCAACAGTCTGTGTTTGAATCTAGTAGGATTTGCAGACAGGTATTGGCTGGGAATAACTACTATCCCATTAGCCTTAGCGGCACTAGAGCAACACTATTGCAATTCTTCCTGACACATCCTAAAACACTTTCATGACTATTAGAACCATGACGCACTGAAGGTAATGATCAAACAAACAAACAAAGAAAACACAACAAAAAAGAAGCCCTGTCCCTAAAGGGGAGAGGGCTTTCTCTTTGTTTTAAAACAAGACAAAAATAACCTCTCAGTCATTCTGGCACCCAAGGATCTCAGGTCTTTAGACTTGGCTTGGACGATAGGTCAGTGATGTAGTGAGCACGCTTTACTAACTTAAAATTAGGACATATGGTTTGTTAAATATAAGTTCACAATCAGAATATGAAAACACAGGGCTATGCCAGAAAACTCCGGATGTGCGGTAAACTCAGACTGAGATCGTGTAGTCCAAACACATCATTTTTTAAAGGAGGAAACTTAAGTGGGGCAAGCAGTTACTTATTGATTAGTCTGGAACCGGGAAATGCGTCCCCCAGTCTACTGAGGCCCTATCCAGTCCTCTCTCCTTTACTTTGTATTCCAAAAAAAAAAAAAGAACAAGAAAAGAAAAGAAAAGACAAACAGAAAAGAAAAAAGTCCATGTACCAGTGTCATGAATATATCAAGTAATCAGAGCAATAAGGAGAGGAAAACAATGTTCACAGTCAGGGAAAATGCAAAGGTAGCTCTTGGCTGTAAATACAAGAAAGAAAAAAACTAGAATAGAACGATTTTTCTCCTGACACAGCAGGAAAATTGTCTAAGAGGTAGGCAAAAGTATGCAAATGTGATTGGGTGCTGAATGCAAAGAACGTGTGTGGTTTGAAAGCGATTCTGAGCAGGAGTTGATGGCTGGGGTCTTAATGAACTCTGGTGGATTCCAGTGAGCTGAACAAAAAGACATTCTTACTTCTCCGGCATTTGCTAGGGTTGATGACTATCAGAGAAGGTCAGTAGATACAAAGGTGCTTGTCATTTTATGCTCATGTTTCCAATTCTTCTGCAGAAACTAAACGCATCTCAAATGGTATGGCATTTTTTTCTTTCCCTTTGCAGATTCTTGTGACAAATCCCTATATTCATTCAATCCTTTTCAGCCCCGGTAACGTTCTGCAGTGGAACACATTGCCAACTTTCTTAGCATATTTCCAAGAGGAGAAAAGAATCTGAATGAGTGCTTTCAGGCTGCGGTTCAATTTTAGAAGTATAGAAATTGTGAGATCGAAGGGAGCGTAGAGACTACCGACCTAGTATTTATCAACCAGGGGTGGTGATTTTTTCCAAAGTCTGGAACGGGGTCACAGATGAGTGGGGGTAGAATCCAGGGGTGTTGCTAAACATCTTACAATACACAGGACAGCCCCCCAGAACAAAGAATTCCTCCCAATTGACAATAATGTCTAGGTTGAGACGCCTTTCTGAATAGTTTTGCTTCGTAAATGAGTGTATGGAAGCTCAGTGAGGTCATGTCATGCTCCGTGATGTTAACCCCAATCCGAACTTCATGGTCTCTTGACCCCCTTTCTAGTGCTCTTTTATATGATAATTGAAACTTCTATTTGCTCTGTTAATTGTTGAGATCTGTTCAGATTTTCTGTTTGCAATCTTCAATATTTTTAACAGGAATGAACTCCATTGTGTTTGTTCAAGGTGTTAAGCCTCTCTTAAAACTTATTCATTGGTTTTCTGTTTTAAAATGTTTAGGGAAAATTAAGGGAATTTAGTTAGACACCATTCCCTTGATGGTCTCTAATGAAGGTGAATACAGAAGGGATCACGGGCTAATTTATAGGCCTGTTGCCAATGACATATAAACAAAATACAGAGTCAACTTTTCTCAAATTATAAAGAAAAAAAAAAGTGAATTAAGAGGAAGGAAAAAAAGAGCTCACCTTTTCAAAATGAAATCTCCTTTTCAAAACTATAGGAGAATGCAATGTTGATTCAAAGTCAATTCTCTAGCAGGTTTCTCCTAATGAAACTCATAAGACATGGTATCACTCTTTCCCTATGTCTTCCTTTTTGGCTCTCTGTGCGAGGAAGATAAATAGACAACCAGTCCCCACCATGTAAAACTGCATACCTTTTATTCCTTGGCTTGAATGTAGCTCCAAAACTGTGTGATTTCGTTTTTCAAAGACTGCTTCTCAACACAATTATGCTATCAGAAGTTTCAGAAGATTTTAGCCCCTAATCTAAATATCCTCGTTTTGGGGACTTTGTACCTTTCATTATGTTAAAATCCTATAGTGCAACAGCCTTCCCTCCTGAACAGGATGGAACACATGGATGGAACACATTTGAACACGTTTGCTCATTTCCTGGTGAGGGTGAGAAGAGTTTGCTACCCCACAACATGCCTTTTGAGATATTATTTTAAGCTGGCAATTTTAAAGAAAAGACTCAGGAAAAATCTTTGATTTTCCCCCTGTCTAAAAACATTTAGGAAGAGGACCTGCTCCAGGAAGGGAGCTACTGTGATCACAGACAACTATAGTTTAATATGAACTAAGTGTGGTAGACAGGGAGGAACCAGCAAAGCTCCTTTTTTATCAAAGTCCTCTCTATGTCCCATAGTTTAAGATGGCCCAGCAAACATTTATTTACCAACATTTTTCTTTTCCATTTCTATGTAAGTCGCCTTCCCACCACGTGCATTTCTGAATCACAACCCCCTTTTCCTTAACTTAAGATGGTATGTAAGTCTCAACTGCCCGACTGTTTCAGGTCACAGTCTTATGAAGCCCCCATAGATACATATGTAATAAATTTCATCATTTTCTTCTGTTAACCTGTCTCATGAAAATTTGGTTATTAGTCCAGCAAGAAGAATTTAGGAAGGTAGGAGGAAAATCAATTTTCCCTCCCCCCTACTGGCTTCACAAGAACCAAATCTTTCTAGTAGAGGAGCAGAGTTTGTCACCCCAAAATATCCCTCTTTGGCATAAAGATTGTTTTAGGCTGTTTATTTTTAAGACGCAACAGATACAGGAGAAACTCTGAAAACCTAGTAGAAGTTATCCTTTTAAAATAGAAATTTACACTTATAGGGGAAATCTCTCTTTATAAGGGTGTCCCCCTTCTCTATACTAGGAAGAAGAGGATGGCCAAGTCTCTAGTAAACCTTATCAATGGAAAAGGCAAGTACTTAATTGGCACAATGTCCATACCTTTGTTTACTGAATTTTTTCACGTAAGCGCTCATAACTGGCCTCCCCCATAGTCCCCAACTTTTTTTTTTCTTTAGCTGGAGATTATATTTATGGTTGAGGCTTGGTCCATTTCAGGGAGTTACTCAGTTTTCCAGGTATCTATCATGTATAGAGAAGGTATACATGTTATGAAACGTCTGTTGTTTTTTTCTCCTGTTAATCTTTTATTACAGGGGAGTTTCAACCAAGGACTTAGAAGTGTAGAGGGAAAATTATTTTTCCTCCCCCACACAGGTTTCAAGTTGTCAAATTAAGAAAAAAACAACAGAAGGAATTGTTTCCTCTTTTCTGAAACTGGCTCCTGAATAATCTCTAATCATCTCACTTAAAAGAATATAAGTGACCTACACTTTAGCCTTATTTCAGCCTTTCTATAGACAGATAGATAGATAGATAGATAGATAGATAGATAGATAGATAGATAGATAGATAGATAGATGATAGATACTTTACCTGTAACCCAGGCATCTAATAAGTCTACTTATTAATCTCTTTCCCAATAAACTACCTGTCCCTAATTATTTGTAATTATTCATTTGTTTTTCTGCAAGAGTTATTACATATTTAGAAAAGCAGGATTCACAGTTTCCTAGTACATTGTTTTCTTTTTAAAAGTTTTGTATAATTTTAATGTTTCTGCCCCAGTATATAATGAACTAAAGATATTTCTTATTACAATAATTCTATGATATGCATAGGCAGTGATATTGTGTATCTTAACCCCAAAATTTAGGCCTAACAAACCCAGAGAACAAAAATATAGTATGGTAGCTATCTATTTATAATGCAAACATAGAGTTAAAATTGTATATCCCTATTGACCTATTATCTCTAACAAAGAATTAAATGCTTTTTTAAATGAATTTTATTACATCTTAAAAGTCTGCTAATTTTTAAATTCATCTATGAATTATAATGTTAGAGTTGGTCAGAGGCCCTTACCAAAATAAGGATGCATTGTTATTAATTGAATCAAGTATTATTTTGACTGTAAACTATGTAACTTCTGTATCCCATATATACAGTGCATTGCTTTATTTATCACAGCTGGTTACATTTGTTTGATTACATATCTGTGATATTGTGATTTACAGGAAATATATGTATACACACACACACACACACACAAACACAGAAAGGACTGACAATTAACGTCCTGAACTTGTTGCAACGATGTTGCTAACTTTTCTTGACATCAGAGAGATTATTCATTATGAATTTGTACCAACTGGACAAACAGTTAACCAAGTTTACTATTTGGAAGTGCTGAAAAAGCTGCGTGAAAAAGTTAGAAAACCTGAACTTTTCGCCAACAATTCATGGCTCTTGTATCACGGCAATGCACCAGCTCACTGGGCACTATCTGTGAGGGCGTTTTTAGCCAGTAAACAAATAACTGTATTAGAACACCCTCCCTACTCACCTGATCTGGCCCCCAATGACTTCTTTCTTTACCCAAAGAAAAAGGAAATGTTGAGAGGAAGACATTTTGATGACATTCAGGACATCCAGTGTAATATAATAACAGCTCTCATGGCCATTCCAGAAAAAGAATTCCAAAATTGCTCTGAAGGGTGGACTGAGCGCTTGTGTTGGTGCATAGTTTCCCAAGGGGAGTACTTCAAAAGTGACCATAGTGATATTCAGCAATGAGGTATGTAGCACTTTTTCTAGGACATGTTCACAACCTTAATTGTCTGACAGTGTAGAATTTGACCTGAGAGTCTAGTAAATAAAATGATAATGACATTATCACAAAACATAGTCCTAAAATTGTGTGTTTAATCACTCTACATCGAAGATTCAACTTACTAGTTGACCTTCCCTAAAAAATTTGTCTATATTCATAATTTGGGACATGACATCTACCTGGAAGTTTAAATATTACTAAACCTCAGGTCATAATTTATTTATTGTTACATATTATAGTTGCTTTCTTTCTTTCCTTTCCCCAACTTTGCACTTCACTGAAGTCTACACAATTTGTGAAAGGGTTTAAAACATCAAGTATACCTTGGGCTGATTAATTATTTAATGTTTGATGATTGTTAAGTAGAGGGCATAGATAGAACTTGGAAATCAATTTTCACATTAAATTATTAGATTAGAGTGGCAACTGTCAAGGTCCAAATGCTTTCTCAGAGAGGATATTAGTCAAGGCATCCTCTGGTTATGTAATTACATGGTAAAGATGTGTGTGTGTACATTTGTTAAGAAAAAAGAAAAAAAAATGGCCAACCAAATTCATGAACACACAAAGAACAATCTAAATATTAGAATAATTAAGTAAAGAGAAATAGAATCTTTCCAGGCAGTAAATATCTTGCTCCAGGTTGGGGTTGGGGATAGAGAGTGTGTGGATAAGTGGAGCGTCTCAGTTGATGTATTAAATTTTGTTATAGTAATTTGTAACTTTGCATTTCAACACTGGAAACTGCTCATGCTAGGTAAATGAATGAATACGCATTGAATGTTACATCAATAATTCATGAAAAAAACACTAGATTATTAGACCTACACCTGACATTGTTGTTATTATGTAAAACAATGCTCTTTAATAGCTTTGGATTGCCTACTTTTAAGCAAGGGAATAATCACTGAATAACTGTGGCCTAAAGAAAATATAAGCCATAGAGTAGACAGATATTATTACTGGATAGCTTGCCTATTTCCTTTTTAAAATGAATAACTGTAGGCTTTTATTTGTTTAGTTTTCATCTGTTGAGAATGCTTTCCCCTCCTTCTTTTTGGTTGGTTTGTTTTAAAGACCAGCACCACAGGGAGAGTAGTTAAGCACAGATTTTCTGAAAAGTCTTTTGTGTCTATTCATCTTGGCCAAGGAATTAATCCCAGACCTGGCTGTTTGTATGACAATGTTGATATCTGATTCTGTCACTCAAAAGAAAATAGGAAACTTTCTCTTGGCATCAATATTTCTGAGTTTTCTTGGACTGGGCAAAATACTAACACTACTACTCTGAATTTTATTTTTTCCCTAAGAATGGTCACATTTGACAATTTAAAATCCATATATTACTAACATACCTTTGATTATTTATTTGAAAAAGCTCCAAAACCAGGTGAATTAAACCAAAGCTTTCTTACTCTGGTCTTCTAATTAGCACTGTTAACTTTCAAGCTATTTTGCCTGTTTTTCACATTTCGTGCTTTTATTTTTATTACTTTTCCCTTCCTACTATTTCTAGTTTTCCTCTTCATCTGTGATATTTTAAAAGACACTATTAACATAATAGTCTCGAATATTGTTGAAGAGAAGAAAGATGCAAACAAACAAGCACATTTTATCCTATAATAACTTTGGTTACATACTTCGCTAGCTGCTTTTAAAACTAGAAAAATTAGGCTCCAAAACGGCCTGATGTCATTATCACAACTGCATGAAGACTGCATGTAAACCAGGAGCTAATCTGAAAAACAACTTACTAAAGTTGCGGTTAAAAATAAAAATGCTAGTAGATAGAATGTTCTACTTGGACTATGAAAACCCAGCTCCACTTGTCTCTTATTCATAAAACTCATTCCTTTTATCTTATCTAAACGCAGGTCACAGAAAATTTTGTGAGAAGTAATCTAAAAGGACTTTTTAACTTGTAAAGTGTTATATGAAGCAAAAAAGTTTGTAAAAATGCTACCATCAGTGCAAAATCACCATCCGTGTAAAATCACCATGTATGTATTTAGCCTGTCTAGAGGTTGAGCATTCGTTAAGCAGTTTTTATTTCAGAATGACATTTTTCTTCTTCCATGCATTGCAAAATTTTACTAGCTTTTTTTAATTGCACGCTTCTTTTCAGATTGTAAGCCCCTTTAGTTCAGATATCAAGTTTTATTTAGTAATAAACTGTAGTGAGTAATCAACAATTTTTTTGTGGAATAAATGAAAAACTTTATCTTGTTAAGCCAGAGATTTATGTTTTCCTCTTATGTCCTTCATGTTCTCTCATGAAAGTGCCTAGGTATTTCTTTCATCAGAAAAATGAAGAGGACTTAATTTGAGGGAATAGTCCAAAATTGAAATAGCAATGTATCACTTGATGCATGGCAGGTACACAATAGATATTTATTAAGAAAACACTCAATAATAATTGGTAATAGATTTCTGTATTTTTTAAAGATTGTTGACAATTGCTCTTCACACTTCTTACCGCAGCCACTTGTGCAAACTTATTTACCTTATATTGGGGGAATGTGGGACAGTGTGCAGAGCAAGTCATAAAAATTGGCTCTTGGAAAGAAAGCAGGGAGAGTCTCTCTCCAGGAAGCACAACATCGGCTCAGTCTAAGCATCTCCTTCCTTTCTTGGTGCTCTAAGTGCTCTGAATGTTTCTCTTGTTTTCTGGCCTTTTTAAAAAATCATGTTTGGCTAGCTCCAGAACCTCCAATGTCCATGCTTCTTGGCTGTGTTCCTGAGCCCTGAACAAGTGACGTGGGCCACTTGTTTGACATCTGCCTACCTTTTTTGGCACGTTTGCTACCCAGACTTCACAATGCTCAAATAACAGGCTTTCTCAGCATGCATGAGTCTAACCTTTACGTCACTCTGATTGGTTCCCTATGACCTTAAACCACTCTGATTGGTTCCCTCTCTTTCCACGGCCAGCTCTCCCTTCTGAAGACTCCTAGGACTGTGGTTGGGTCTGTTTTGCTCTCCTGGCCAAAATGAGAACTTGACTCATGGAGAGCATGTGGAAATAGACTTGTTCCTGGCCTTCCTAGTATCACACCTTGTGCAAACACCTTCAGGGAAACACAGGGATGGTTTACAGATTAAAGTAAGAGAGTAATAAGGAAGGTTAAAGAAGATAAATTATTTAGCCCAGGAATGTGAGTCTGAGGGACAACTTAATAGTGGTCTCCAATTATGCTGAAGGTTCTGTTAGCATCTTACTGCTGCAAATTGCAACCAGCTGTTTTTAATCTGTACTGAGGACAGAGATCATGGATATGAGTGTCAATTATGGCACAAGAGATCAAGGTTAGGCATAAGGAATTCCCTGATGGAATTTGCTTAGAGCAGTCTCCATACAAACAGAAAATAGGGAATAAAATGAATTCAATCTCATATCTTTGATTTTCTGTGGTGAATTGAAATATTGAACTCTTGAGTGACTCAGGTTTCCAAGTGAATCACAGGAACAGTGTTCAAGGTCATCTGCTTTCCAGGTGGTAAGAATACAGATCGAAGCTGACAGGGACACCCTGAAATTTTACATTGGCTCTTCTCATTCCTCCATCATCTCACCACACCACTCCCAGTGTATTATTTTACTTTTAAGCTTCAAATATGATTTTTTTTTTTTTTGCTAAGGATATCAATAGCTGAATAAGATGCGGTATCTTCTTGATGTCAATTAACCTGGGTCTTATTTCCAAGTGCATCATGTCACAAAATAATAATTTAAATGGAAAGCATTGCGTTATCACACATCTTCCATTCACACATTTAAAAGATAGTCTTCATGTTTCGTTTATTCTTTTCAAAGATATTCCCCAAGCAAGGCATTTGGTGCTGGGCACAGTGTTATAAGTGCATATATATATATATATATATATATATATATATATATATATAAATTCTATTAAGCTGTGGCATCATTCTTTAATTACCTTAATTGAAAAGATTTCTATCATTTATTTTTACCCCATATAAATTTATAAGAACTTATTAGGAGCTTAGCTCTTAATTCAGTAGATGCCCCACCTGTACAGAAGGACATGCTCTGACTCCCCAACACCCTATTTTTCTGCTCACATTCCAGGGTTTTTTAATTCATGTGAATTCAGAAAATCTTTTTGAGGATTTATGGTGACTTAACATCTATTACTTATGGCATCTGAGAACTAGGCTGGATATATGTCCATTTTCTTCTTCAAAATTACCTATGAAGACTGCATCAAGCCAACTTTCAGAAATCAGGAAAAAAAAAGTGATCTAAAAGTGTATCATCCATGTGGTAGATGGTACTGTTCTGTTGATATTTTTTCTAGCACTCCTAAGGCAGATAATGGTCCCTTTCACTGAGGCAAGTCCAAGTGGTAAAGAGTTCATTATCATACAGACAGGCTTTGCCTCTGTTTTCTCACCTCTATCAGAAGTCTTGCTTTGTTTTTTGCAAAATTCTGATTAAATCTAGCATTCTCAAAAACGATTTCCGCTCTTTCTTATTGTTCTGCTTATACACATCTGTGGCTAGCAAGATGGCTCTTTGTTCAAAGAGTCCACAACTTGGCAGTCTGGGGATTACCTAATGTGTCAGCCTAACATTTGCTAGACTGCATCACAAGGATGATGCACTTGGGGCTTGGTGGGCCCTCTTGTTTACATACCTGAAAGGAGACCCTCCTCTAATTATCTTGTTCAGGATCAGCTTTAGTTTTTCACGTTTGCTTCCATAACAATAAAATGCCTCTCTTTTGAGTCTTAACTCCAGCCATTCCCATCTAAGGACCTAGACCAAGCCTCTAGAATGGTTCCAAAATTTGAGAACGTTTAGTCTTAAGGTAATACTGATGTCTCTAAGGACTTTACCTATTCTAGTAAATCCATTAAAGGAAACCAACAATTGCAGTTGTGCTTTTGGATATTTGGTGCACTCAAATGCTTATGAAATTTCCCTGGAGATTCTGATGCTCACCAGCTGAAGAAACTGAGGCTAAGGAAACTCTCATTGATCATGAGCCCTCCTAAAGACAATCCAATAGGAACTGGTCACTTGGAAAGTTTCGTTACACTGTTTGAGGACGCCCTACCATTTTCTGTCAGAAATTACTGCTCAGGTTCAGGTGGGAATGCAAAAGTATCCATCACTCCTATACTTCGGTGGTCAATTCCTATCTGCATCTTAATCTCATCTCTTCATGTGAGAAACTGAGGGCTTCCCTTTAAACTTTTGGGCTTGAGCCCACATCCTGTTCCTGAACAGTACACTTTGCTACATTTCATTTGGGTCTGCTGTTAGACTTCTTCCAGAAAATAGATAGAATGTACAAATAGTCACTGTACACTTTATTTGTAATAACACCAACAATAAAAGGAAATGTTTGCTGGATATTTGGTCCCTGGTCCCTGGCAAAACAAGTTTTTTTTAAAAATCGAATCATTATTTGTATGTACATGCTGTGTGAGGTCTTGAAGCTTAGGAAGTTTCGAACCTTGTTGTGTAATACAATGAATCCGTGAACAGAAAGTGCGACGGCATTTTTATCCAAAATGATAAGAATAATAATAGCAATTTAATACAACAAAAGAAGATGTGGAACCAAAAGGATAGTAGGCATTTTATAAAAATGTGTTAAATGAAAATGAATAAAGGCATGAATAGATTGGAGATAAACTGACAAATAATGATATAAATAAGGCTACAAATTTTTTTTTTAAATTAAATTTATTGGGGTGACAATTGTTAGTAAATTTACATAGATTTCAGGTGTACAATTCTGTATTACATCGTCTATAAATCCCATTGTGTGTTCACCACCCAGAGTCAGTTCTCCTTCCATCACCATATATTTGATCCCCTTTACCCTCATCACCCACCCCCCACCCCCTTACCCTCTGGTAACCACTAAATTATTGTCTGTGTCTATGAGTTTTTGTTTTTCATTTGTTTGTCTTGTTCTTTTTGGTTTATATACCACATATCAGTGAAATCATAGGGTTCTCTGCTTTTTCTGTCTGACTTATTTCACTTAGCATTATACTCTCAAGATCCATCCATGTTTTGTTTACGGTGGCCAAGACATGGAAACAACCAAAATGTCCTTCGATAGATGAATGGATAAAGAAGTTGTGGTACATATACACAATGAAATACTATTCGGCGTTAAGGAAAGATGATAAATAAGGCTACAAAATTTAAGTTAAGAAAATATTATTTTAGACTGGCATGATTCCAGAAAACTTTCTGGAAAAGGCAAAAAGTGAAATGGAAAAAAAAAAAAAAAGCAAAATATTTGGGAAGGGCAGGTTAAAATATTTCATAATTATTCCAACTAATAACAGGACTACCGTAATTAAGACTTAGCCAGTTTCTTGTAGTTTTCACTTATTTAATTAATGGTAAATAACCATTTAATATTTTAACGTAAGGAGAACTGAGCAGAGAGTTTAAAAAGGGCAGACAGTTTTGTTTTGTTTTTAACCTACATTTTCTTTCTTAATTTTGTTTTTGGGCTAACACACTGTAGCAGAGTAAACATTTTAAAAACTTCATTTGCCAAAGTTCACAGCAAAACCCTTCATACATAAACCAATTGAGGAAGACACGACAGTAATGGGTCTATTGTTGCTCTAAAAGTCACATTACACTTGTAGAGAAAGTCACTTCACTTGCTTAATGACCTTTGGCAAAATAACATCTTGTGTCACTTTCACTGAAGTGTGCGCCTCTGAATGCAGGAACAAAATCGAAATGTTATGGTTCTAAAAATGACAATTTTTACCTGCTAAACACACTCCCAACACATATAAATACAGTAAAGGGAAAAGGAAAGGGAAAGAATAAAAGAAACCACAGCACTCAAGCAGCTGTTGCTGCTTTCTGGCTAATGGGCCTTATTTTCAGAAAAAGCAGCAATTACACGTTAAACTCTGCGTGTATATGTGTAGGGCAGATTTAAAAAGTGTCAGAGCTCAGGAAAACACCATTATACTCTCCCCCATCTGTTTAGTATAAAGTTTTTTTCCTCCCATCTCCTCCCACCCCAAAAGGAGGGTAGGGGAGGCGGGTAGGGGATTAAACTTCTAGACGAGGTATTTATGCTCTCCTGTCCAGCACTGAGGAACTTTGATGGTTTACTACATACTACACATTTTCATCACACAAAACATCATTTACAGCACTTATGTGATTACCTAATTAAGTCATTAGACACAAAGGTGCTTATCACGAGATAATTACATCCCAGGAATAGAAAGAAAGAAAGAAACAGAACCCAGCTTGAAACAGGAGTCCTTCCTGTGACGGGGGCTCCTTCATTATAGAAGCGGTATCCAAGCAGACATTTGGCGGAGTTGGGAGCTGTGTGTTCTCTACTGAGAAAGCTGGGATTGGAGGTCAAACTGAAAAACCCTTGACATCCAGATTGGATTCAATTATGCAGCCCCCCCTTAATCAGTGCCAGGGCACCTACGGGCATGCATGCAAGCCACTCAGAGTGGGGAGGGCTGGAAAGGTGCTCCAGAAGCATATGAAACACCAACCCACATGTTGCAACTCCCCTGGAGATCTAACTGCTGATAAAATTAAACACACATAGAGATACGTCTGCAGGATACACTGGGAATTCGAAGATTTCTTAATGTGGTTTTGAAAACTTACAGATATCATTTGATGGTATCTAAAGGGACAGATATTCCTCCTGTGTTTATTTTCATTATACCACGTATACATCCACAGATTTGTGTGTGGGTGTGGGTGTGGGTGTAGATGCTTACACAAACACATATCCATACACACAGGCACATATCAACATGAAGGTACAGATGTGCCAACATTTAACAAAGTTACCCAAGCCAGTCAAATTATAACCAGTACACTGAGGAGTAACCCATTCATCATCATCAACACAGGTAAAATATCGTAAATGATGCTAGTACATAAGAGTTTACCCATACATACACTCACATGTTAAGTTCTACTCAGAGGAGCTGGGGCCTCTCTTTTTAAACAGGTTTTCTGATACTTGTGGTTTTATTTCCACAAAGATACATTATAGGGACACCTATAGCAAACATAATACATTGTTTCAAAAGAAATAAAAGTGTAATGCTAACCTAGGTATTTAAACAGGAATCATATTTTCTTTTTTTTTTTTTTTTTTTTTTTTTTTTTTTTTTTATTTATTTATTGGGGTGACAATTGTTAATGAAATTACATAATTTCAGGTGTACAATTCCGTATTACACCATCAACAAATCCCATTGTGTGTTCACCACCCAGAGTCAGCTCTCCTTCCATCACCATATATTTGATCCCCCTTACCCTCATCTCCCTCCCCCCACCATATTTTCAAATGAAGGTGAGGTGAGTATGAAAAAGGAAACATGCAAAGAAAAAACAAGATGGTATTTAGACAGAGAAGTTATTTGCATTAGGAGAAATAATGAAAAAGTGAAAATTCGTGAAGTCCTCTCAGTTTCTCTCTGGCTCCAATCATTTAAGATTACTGAAATGTTTACAAGTTTGGGACTAACTATATATTTTGTCAATTATTTCTGAATACATTGCACACGAAGAAATATAATTGAAAATATATAAATTGTAAAGGTGTAACCTGGTGGTGTACAACTATCATCAACCAGAAAGTCTGCAGATCTAAGTTCTAGATGAACGTTTCTCTGACCAGCTTTGTATTTGAAGTGATAACGTAATGTTTCCGGAACTTAGCTTTCATACTGTAAAATAGGTCATCTAGATCTGTCCGTTTCCCTATCCACATGCTACCCACACCTCTAAAACATAACACACACACACACACACACACACACACACACACACTCACCACAAGTCATAACTTTCTAAAATCACTCAGTTTACAAACTGAGTAAAATCACAACAGTTTACAAACTGTTACATATGTATCTTTTAAATGTTCATAAAATTGTTTTCAGCTAAATTCTACTTTTGGTTAGAATAGGCAATTAGCTAGTTAGTGCCAAGCCAGTGGGGTTATGCATTTGTGCTATTCTTTTCTATTTCCCAAGTACCTACCCATGTCATTTACATATTTCATGGATGACAGACGGAAACAAAGTGGCGCCCTCTTTACTCTCAAGGTCTTGCAGCCAAGTAAGAAAAGCAAATGGACCTACCATCCAGGAAAGTATATAACTGAATGTTAAATTGTGTATTACGTAACAGGCATGGGAGCTCTCAGAAATAACTTGAGAAACTTTACAATTTGGACAAGAGAGAGAAGGGTGTTCAAACTGATACGTACAGCAGTTTGAATACAAGCACTGTAGTGGGAGCAAAGCACAGTTGGGTAACAACTCAACGACAGAGGTTGCAGATAGGAAACTGTAAAAATCTTCCCTGCCGAAATAAGGAATCACCTGCTACTCTTAGCCCATCCTGGTTTTACATCTAGTTTATAACATGATGTAAAAACATTTGGCTTTCAAATATGCTTTTTATTGCAGGTGAAAGCTCTATGGAAACTATTTTAAAATACAGGTAAAATTGGGGAACACGCCACACTGCTGAGGTCTCGGGGAAATGAGGATCTTTTAGAGTGCTGGTGGAAATCTAATCAGACTGTATTTCTGGGAGCATTTTGACAAACTGTGTCAAGGTCCTTAAAACTGTCCATATGCATTAACTCGGTTAATTCTACATTTAGAGTATGTTCCTAAAGGAAAAAAGAAATTACATTAAAAAGTTTTATGTACAAGATGTTTAGTGTAGTGATTTTTCAAATAGAAGAAAATGATAGTAATTTAAAGTGTCCAATAATGGGTATGGGTTATACAAATTATACTGAATATTGTAGTCATTAAAATATTTTATAAGTAGTCAGTGCATTTTCTGAGCAATTAAATATGTATTAATTTATATGTTTATGTACAGACACACACATACAGAAAAGTCCTAAAATCATGTATATTTCAAATGTTAACATCCATTAACTCTGAGACGTGAAGTGTTCTGTTTCTTCCTTTTAATTTTTATATTTTTATCAATTTTCCATCATAAGTCCATACTATTTGTGCACTAAAACTTTCTAAAAGTAAGAACACCAAACTGAGAGGATATTTACAAGAAATATTAAATTTATGAGAAAAACATCATATTTTCATTTTAAGCAAAAAATACAAAATGGCAACTGCATTTCATTAGGCATTATTGACATTATTTCTCAATCCTTGCTTTTTAAATGGTTTCCTCGCGGACTGCTATTTGCTGCAGTCTCTTATTCGCTTCCCACCTCTCTTCTCAGTCCTTTTGTTTCCAGAACTAGCCTGTCCCTCTGCCAATCCTTTAGATAAGGGTGTATCTTCAGGTTCTGCTTTGGCCCATATCCCCTATTGCTCCCCACTTTTCCCTCTAGAGTTCATCCACTACGGAGCTTGTAAGTACCAGCTACACGTTAGTGATACATCTAAATTCTATCTTTAGCTGGACCTCGAAGATATTTCCACATAGGGAACCCACAATAATTGATATGTAACTTACAGATTCTGAATGAATCGGCATACCTCATGTCCTCCTAGAGTCGACTTCTTGGTCATGGCCCCCAAATCCATAAACTGAGCTAGAAACCTGGAAGCCATCAATGATTTCCCTCTGCCTCACTCCTGCCCACTTCTAATCAATCACCAGTTCTGCTGACTTTACAGCCTAAGTATTTCTGGAATCTGTCACCTCTTCTTAAGTACAACTGTCCTGAATCAGCTTATATCATCACTTCCCTGAACCGCTGCAACAGCCTCCGTCCTATAAGGTTTTATGTCTCTAGGCTTGTTCCTTTTTAAATTCACCCTACAAGGATTGGCCCGAGATCATTGCTCAGTCATAAATCTGAATAATTCACTCCCCTATTTTAAATCCTTCAACAGCATCCCCGTGGCCTGTAAGATAAATTCCAACCTCCTTAATGTAGTTTGCAGGTTCTTTCCTATCATGACCCTTGCTTTCTGAGAATTTCAAACACAGAAATGCTTTTATTTCCATTTACACATTATGCTCCCCACACCATTCTGTGACCCGTGAGCCTTAAAGTGCTTATTTCCCTTTCCATCCCCAAGTCCGTCTGGCAGCTGATTCTTACTTACATGTTAAGACTTACCTGAGTTTCACCATCTCTGGGAAGTATTACTGACTCATAAGACAACCAGTGGTGTGCTGGCATCAGCTCTTATGAGTTCATTAGAGATAATTACATTTTCAGGAATTTTATGATCCAGTTGTTAAACACAGTCATTTATAAAAATTAATTTAGATAAATTTATGATTAAATCTCTCTCTCTCTTTTC
>NC_138051.1:92095316-92153910 GCF_964194185.1 Rhinolophus hipposideros
GTAATCTCATATATATAATTGGCTACCTGTATATACATACATGTATGTATATATTCTACTCGATTCAAATGTGACCTCCAAGAAGGTTTTATTGACCCCAGACATAAGGCATTACTTTCCCCCCTCCTTTTACAGGGACCACTGCTATCACCTCAACTTGCCAATGACTGTATTCGTACTGTAGTTCCCTCCATCTAGGGCTACCTCTCCCATAAGATAGTATGCTAAGAGAACAGCTCCCAGAATGTCTGTGCTAATCCTGGGAAGCTACGACTACACTGGCTTACATGGCAAAAGGGAATTAGGGAGCAGATAGAAGTAAAGTTGCTAATCAGCTGAGTTAAAAATGGGGGATCGCCTGGGTGGACGAGCATAATCACGTAAGTGCTTAAAAGTGGAAGAAGAGGCAGAAGGGTTGGTCAGAGAGATGTGACAGCGGAAAGAGATTTGACGCATGTGAGGGACTTAACTCACAGAGCGGGCTTTGAAGATAGACGAGGGGACCGTGAGCCAGGGAATGAGGGAGGCCTCTAGAAACTGGGAAAGGTCCTCAGCTGCCAGCCCGCAAGGAAACAGGGTCTCAGCCCTACAGCCGCAAGAAACTGAATGCTGTGGAAATGTAAATTGGTGCAGCCACTACAGAAAGCAGTATGGAAGCTCCTCAAAAACTTAAAATAGAACTACCATATAATCCAGCAATCCCACTTCTGGGAATACATCCAAAGGAGATGAAAACTGGATCTCAGAGATACCTGTACTCCCATGCTCATTGCAGCCTCACCACAATAGCCAAGGTATGTAAACAACCTGTGTGTCCATCAATGGATGAACGGATAATGAAGACGTCACACACACACACACACACACACACACACACAGGACTATTATTCAGCTGCAAGAAAGGACATTTTGCCATTTGCAACAACATGGGTGGCTCTTGAAGACATTATGCTAAGTGAGATAAGTCAGAGAAAGATAAATACTGTATAATCTCACTTATATGTGGAATCTTAAAAGGCCACACTTATAAAAATAGTAAGTAAAATGGTGGTTGCCAAGGGCTGGGGGCTGGAGGAATAGGCAGAGGCTTGTAGAAGGTACGAACTTTCAGTCATAAGACAATAAGTTCCGGGGATCTGACGTACAGCACTGTGACTATAGTTAACAACACTTAGTTTAAGCCACTAAGTGGGGGGCAATTTATTATGGCAGCCATAGGAAACTAATAACAGACAGATTGCTCCTTGGGGATAGGGATCAATTCTTATTCCCTTTGCCCCCTCAGGGGGCTTAACCCAATTAAGGTGATAGGCACAAAGGAAATGCTGCCTAAAAGGGTGTCATTGAGTCCAACCATCCCGTGGCTCCGTTCTTTCCCATGGGCAAGGCTAATACAAATCTGACAATATTGAGCGGAGAAAGAACTGGCCTTGCAGTTGGGCTATCACCGAATGCCCCCGCGCAGCAAAGGATCTTTAGTGGCTTCTCACCTATACACTGTCCTGACTGGCGGTCCAGGTCAAAACCATTCGTGCATTGTTGCTGAGGGAAAGGGGAGAAGAAAAAGGCAAGGTCAGTTTACTTATTTTGGTTTCACTATAAAAATATTATAATGGCATCACCGAAAGTTCGGGAAATGGAGTTAAAGAGGAAAAAAACGTCCATAATACCAACACCTGTTTCATAATGGCTATTTGTTATCCTCCCCCCGCTCCTTTCTGTATATTTTCTTACAACCATTCCACATTTACCATTACTTTTCAAGCTCCTGCACCATTGCTTCCAAACCCCCATTTTTAGCAGATAGTTTCATGCTCTAGTCATGAAAAGCAGTAATAATTGCATCGGATCTGCCAGATGAGGCATGTCCTGTGTTCATCCCTTTTTGGGAATGGATATGACTGCTTTTAAGGGCAGTCAATTCACTTTGGGTGTTACTAAACCTCACCCGCTCAGTGCCCAGTATGAGTTCTTTGTACCCAAGGAAAACCTGAATGTGAGGTCTGTACGTCAAATGAAAGCTACTCAGTGATGCAGTCAGTTTTCTAAGAAAAGCAGAATTGGGGAAATTCCTCCATTTCAACCTGAGCAAGACAACTACACAAAGATGCTTTCAGAAATATAGATCTCCAACAGTTCCCAAGGGTTGTAGGCTTCACGTACAACTTGAGTTACAATTCCATGCATTTAGAAAAATGTCATGGGGGTCGACAGTGGGCCATTCGGGAAGACCCTGGAGCTCAGCATTTTGTAGGAATAAGCCAAAGAGGTGTGTTTCTGACTGTGGGATCTCCACCCCTGGCCTTCCCTGCTGCTTCAGAAGTTCAGCTTCCCTGCGCAGTGGGATGGTTTGTGGAGATGACAGATTTAGCTTGCATTTCTGGGAGTAGGGTCAGCTGTCTTAGAGCCTTGGGGCAAAAGAAACAGCACAGAGCCAGAAGGCTGTGCCATAAAGCTCAGGAAACCAGGAGAGCTGGGTTCCAGCCCTGGCTCGCCGACTAATGCCAAGTGCAGGCATTGCAGGGGCACTACTGCCCGCAAACACTACAGCACCACGTTTGACTTAACACTGACAATAAGTCACGACCTCCCTCCTGAGGGACAGAAAGGAGGGAGCTTGACCCAATTATGAGTCTTGGATTAGGAGTCACGACACTGATCCCAGCCCTGACACGAATGAACTACATCACCTGGGGCAAGTCTCAAGGTCTCTGAACCCCAGTTTTAATTGCTGTACAAGGAAGAGCTAGATTTAGGTAAACTGTAAAGCCTCTCACACCCCCACAATCCAAGGATTCTAAAATGCGTGGCTGGACACCCTGATTTTCAACACCTTCTAGATAATTAACAAAATAAAAACCTTACCTGTGCATTCCCAGGACTTAGAAGACAGAGAGCCAGAACGGTGACAGTGAGTAACCTGCAGAGTGCAAAAAGTTGACGTAAATGCCCAAGATACTTCTAGGAGCCAGGTCTGGGGGCAAAATGGATCTCATGCTGCCCGTATGCTTACAATGGCAATGCCACCTTGTGCTTATATTGGGGGAGGCCTCCGGAAAGACCAATGGGGACCCCAGACACCCCAACCATCCCAAACAGAACCAGGTCTCTTCTACTGGTTTCATGTGCTGCAATAATACATTAGATTGCATTTTTTAAATAAAGGGTTTTGCTGTTTCAAAGAACAAATCTAAAACCCACTGCGGTGGTATTAGCCATGTATTGGCCAGTTGCTTTGATCTTTCCTCCTTACACAGGGAGACTGGCCTGAGTTTTGAACATCTTTATTCTGCAATGGATGCAGAGTGGCTAAATCATCAGGTCCTCAAAACGATAAAAAGAAAGTGCAACCATGAAACACTTGGGTTCCACAGAAGGAAGGTGTCATAGGTATGTCACCTAATCCCAGAGCATGCTCCATGCAGGCCCTGAGGGAGAAGAGGAGGGGACCTGGGCAGCCCCATGAAGAAGCACAGCAGGAAAACCTAGGAGGGATCAAGAAACTGGGGTTCAGGATGGCTCTGCGTTCACAAGCCCCCAAACCTCTCTGAGCCTGCGATTTCTACCCTTCGTCACTCACAAGCTTCTGTCCAATACAACTATAGTTGCCAATATGCTTTAAAAATACAAAATCGATACCCCCTCACACCCATCAGGACAGTTAGAATCAAAACAGCAGAACACAAAAAGGTGATGGGCAATAAGAGGTCCAAATTTCTAGGTGTAAGACAAGTCATGAGACGTAATGTACATCACAGGGAATATAGTCAATAGTATTGTGATAGCACAGTGTGGTGTCAGATGGTCGCTGGGCTTACCACAGTGATCACTTCTTTAGGTATAGAAATGTTAAATAACTGTGGTGTACACCTGAAACTGATATGTTGTATGTCAGCTATATTTTTAAATAAAAATTGTTTTTAAAAAAGCAGAAAACAAGCGTTGATAAGGATGTGGAGAAATTAGAACCCTTGTGCACTGTTGGTGGGAATGTAAAATAGTGCAGCCGTTGGAGGAAAACAGACTGGCAGTTCCTTACAATATTAAAAATAGAATTACCATATGATCCAGCAAACCCACTTCTGGGTATCTACCCAAAGAATTAAAAACGGGGTCTCAAAGAGTTATCTGTGCACCCATGTTAATAGTCGCATTATTCACAATAGCCAAGAGATGGAAGCGATCCAAGGGTCCATAGATGGATGAATGGATAAACAAGATGTGATGTCTACATACAATGGAATATTATTCAGGCTTAAAAAGGAATGAAATTCTGACATATGCTACAAATTGGATGAACCTTGAAGTCAGCATGCTAAGTGAAATAAGCCAGTTACAAAAAGACAAATACTGTATGACTGCACTTATATGAGGTGTCTACAGTAATCAAAATCATAGAGACAGAAAGCAGAATGGGGGTTGCCAGGGACTCAGGAAAGGAGATGCGGAGTTGTTTAATGGGTATAGAGTTTCAGTTTTGCAAGATGAAAAGAGTTCCAGAGATGGGTTGCACAACAATGTGAATGTATTTAACACCACTGAACTGTACACTCAAAAATGGTTAAGATGATTTAAAAAAAAAAAAAAAAAGGGGGGGGTGGGGACCAGCCCGGTGGCTCAGGTGGTTAGAGCGCTGTGCTCCTAACACTAAGGTGGCCAGTTCGATTCCCACATGGGCCAGTGAGCTGCGCCCTCTACAGCTAAGATTGTGAACCAAAGCTGGGCTGTCATGAGCAGCCAGAGGTTGGCACATGGGCTGCTGAGTGCTATCGTGAGTGGCCAGCAGCTGGACTGGCGACCAACTGCGTCAGCCGGTGGGGAGCGCAAGGCTCATAATACCAGCATGGGCCAGGGAGCTGTGTCCTACACAACTAGACTGAGAAACAACGGCTTGAACCAGAGTGGGTGGGGGGGAGTAAAAGAAGGGGGGAAAAAAGATGGTAAAAAAATACAAAAATCTATGCAAATATAGTTTTATTTGGTGCTAATATTATTCAGTTCAACAGGGATTTATTTGACCAACTACTAACGCAGATGTGGACGGTAGGCAGAAGAGCTACGAAACTATGACCCAATCGCTGCCCTGGAGAGCTGGCTGGGGAGCCACTTGATTGATAACATCTATATACTTTGCTTAGGGCACTGATAGAAATACCCATTGAGAGCAATGAGAGCCACGCGAAGCCTTCCAGAGAAGGCTTCCTGGAAGAGGTGATCTTGAAGACTTCATCAGTAGAGCAGTGGACAGGGACATGGTTGGATTCAGTGACCTGTTACTGTTAAATACACCTCCACTTTATAATCTCTCCCTGCATAAAAAGAGTATTCAGCAGATTGCAAAACTCACTCAATCCATGACACAAAACTCATGTCAATCAGCAGCTTTGGGTACTTGGAGGGCCCCAGAATTAAGGGGACATCCAGAGAGACCAGAACCCTGCTGTGGTGCTAGGAGATGCAAGCCCAATTCCTTCATCTAGTCTCCAATCCAAAGAATAAAGTCTCTGAGCGTCCACAAGTTTTCATTTCATCTAAGTGCCTGCGCGAGCCAGGTTCTGAATGCTGGAGACAGCTCTGACCTTATAAAGCGCAGAGCCAAATCCCAGGGCTTTTTGATAGTTGCCACAGCCAGATTTATATCTGGAAGGAATGAAAGAACAATAACAAATTTATTTTCCAGGCTGTATATTATGAATTTCAATGTTTTCCTGTTTCTTCACATGAAGTTTCCTCTCGGTTAGTTATAAAACCCTGTCTCGTTTATGTTGGAGACAGAACAGGCTGACAGAATACAGTGGACTTCAAGAGTGAGTGGAAAAGGCATGCTAACCCCGTTTCTCCCCCTACTCCCCACTCCCCTGTTCCCTCTGGCGGGAGAGCAATCCCAGGACAGGTCTCTTCTGAGAGATTCAGCCTCAAACCCAGCCTCCTGGAACAGCCACACCTGCGTCCTGGGGGCCAGGTAAGCTCCAGGCTAAATCGAGAGGGTTTTCCAAAAAAGCGAAATAATACACAAGCATGCTGCTCTCGCAATGTCACAAACAGTTGCACCTTGTCATGAAAAACTGTAGAAAACTGCAAAAATAAACTAACTTTAGGAATACGGGGTGGGGTGGGGGGGACATTTGATGCTCTTAACTAGTCCCTGGAACTTGCAAAAACAGGTGGGTCCACCCACTTTATACATCCCCCTAAACTGTGAGGAAAGCCAGAGAGGCCAACGGAATCCCAGGGCTGTGTGTCCCCCGTCCAGAATGATATCATTACAGCTTAGTTTTCAGCGTATGTGCACGGGCACACACACACATAGACACACACACATAGACACACACACACACGCACACAATCTGTCTAAAGCAGTTACATTTTCAAGAGTCTGCTGGATAAAGACTGCAGATGTGATCTAGATAAAGTTCTCCAAGGTTTAACGATTACTTGACTAGAACTGCAATTTCCTTAAAGAACAGCAGAACGTTTGCTTACATGTGCTTCCGTCTGGAATCCCCACTTTTCATTAGCTTGAGACTTCTGGGTCGCATGCCCCTGGTGAATCCCACGCATGGGGCAAATCCAGCCCTGGGATGTTCAGCTTGCCCTTTCACTTGTCCAACAGCCGCCGCAGCAAAATAATTGCTAGTGAACCAGTAATTGGTCTCCCGAATTTAAATATATATATATATAAATTCTTTTAAAAACACCCCCACAAGTTTGCTGCCCTTTCCAAAAAGAGGAAACAAGCTCTGAGGTTTTTGCAGACCTCTCTCGGATGCGGACTCTGTATTATAAAATACCCACTCCCAAAAGAAGGCTTCAAGATGGAAATTACAGAGGCGCAGCTTTTTATAATTAACAATATCATTGCATCACTAGCTAATGCCTTTTCCAATATCCTGACACCGCCTCACTCAGTCCATAGCCATTTTCCACCCATCAGGTTTTCAGGAAGGTTTCCAGACCCCGGAGGGAGAGTCCGGAGGGGAGAACCTACCTTTTAACTCGTGGCATGTCCGAGATGCTGAGCAGGAGAAGCAGAGGGGGAGAGAAGAGGTCGCAGGGCGGGACCCTCGGAGCAGTTCCTGACCTCCGGCCTCTCCTGGGCCCGTGGGGCTCGCTGATATTTTATTCCGGGGGCGACAGCGAGTCGCGGAAAGGACAAGGGGGAGAGCCTGGGTCCTCGGAGCCACTGGAGAGCCGACAGCGGAAAGCACCTGGTTTTGCTTAGCCCTCTTCAGTAATTCAGCATTAAACCAATTGGAGGAGGAATGTTAAAAATGAACACTTCATTTTCTAAGTATGTTAAACAATGCAAATGGGGCCTCAGTCTGGACACAGCTGGTTCAGATTACAGCGCTCGCCCACTGGCTAGACTCCGCACAACAATCTCGGGGCGTCTGCCAGGGCCCAGCGCTCGGCGCTGGGAGGGGAGCCCTTTCCCCGCCGCGGAGCAGCCGCACTCGGGCCCCGGCTTCTCGGCTGCAGGCGATTGGCGGGCGGGGCGCGGGGGGGTGCGGGGGCGGGAGGGCCCGTTGACCCTTTACTTCCCACCCGGGAGGGCATCCCCGGCCGGGCGCCGTGGCCCAGGCGGGGGACAGGACCCGGCACCGGCACCCCCGCCACTGGGACGCCCAGGAAAGCGAGTCGCCGCTGGGAGAACCACTGGAACTCACGACCAACAGCGCGACAGGGACAAGCATCTTATGGTTCATTGGGAAGCCAGAAGCAGTGAGGCAGCGGCTGGGGGACGCGACCGGAGACTCACGGCTTTCCAGAAGAAGGGCTGGGGGGGGACGGGACGTGGCCGCCGCCTCGAGACCTCAGCTTGTGCGACGCACCCCCCCCGGGCCGCTCGCCCCGCCCCGCCCGCCGCCCGGGCTTCTCCCGCACGGTCTCGCTTTGATTAAAAAGTGTCCTGGAGCGAATCCACACGCTGCACACCTTAGACGCGCACGACGTTAGGTGTCCACCGTGTCCCAAGGAAGCTGGCATGAAGTTTCTTACATGAAAAGAGAAACATGTGTCCCTTGGCTGCAAAGTGATTGTAACAAGAGCAAAGGTGATTTGAAAAGACGACAGGACAGTCAGGAACAGCGGAATGACGACAATCACCTAAAAGCACGATGCTGAGTTCTTCACGTTTGTTATATCAGTGGTTTCAAACTTGTTTATTCTCCCTTTTTTTAAAAACAGTGGAACCCTTTTTATCAAATGAAATCTTACCAAAGACACTGTTCTATTAAAGACCAAGTGGGTTGGCAAGAGCCCAAGCGCCTCCCTCCCCACCCGCGTCTTCCCCTGGGCCCTTCAACAAACCCCCACCTACCGCTGTGCAAGCACGGATGGAGTCCTTTCTCCTCACGGAAATGATGGGCAGTAGGAATTATTATCCCCATTGAGAGAGGTTGGGTAACTTCCCTGAGGTCACACAGCTAATCTTTGACACCGGGGTGGCTCCCAACTCTGCATGGGTGGTAAGTAGGTGGAATTGTGCTGAAGGGGATCAAAGTTTTGCCACCCTGAAGCTGCCTTTTGGGATATTGATTTTTAAGCTGGTGATTAAGACTCAGAAAGAAACTGTACCTGCCCCCACCCCTCTCTCCTGCCTAAGAGATTCAGAGGGAAAGACCTACTCCTATCCTAGGAGGGAAATCCTAGGATATTCTCCTTAGCAGCCTAATTTTAATTGAGTATGGTGAGGGAGAGGGCATCTAACAGGCCCTTTACTAGCTCTCCCCTGTGTGCCATTGTTTCTCGATTGCCTGGCAAAATTACCTGCCATGTATGTTCGCTGTTCCTCACCTACCTGTAAATTGCCCACTCTCACTTCTGAAATCTATGGCCCCATCCTCCCCGCCCCCTATTTTCTCCATTGTCCACAATGTCATATATACCCAATGTTGCCTCACTGTCTTTGCAATTTTCATGCCTATGTGAATTCTCCATGCACGTATATTTGATTTTCTCCTGTTAATCTGTCTCCGTTAATTTGATTATTAGCCCAGCTAGAGGAATGTAGAAGATGGGAGGAAAAGTATTATTTTTTTTAAGCCCCCACGGTATTCTAAAAATACACTCAACAAAGATGGCAGAATGTTGATAGTTGTCGAAATTCAGTGTCCATTTATTCTATTTACTTCGTATGTGTTGGAAATTACCCATCATAAAACATTTTTTGTGTCCATTATACTTATGACATTGGTCATCACTCCCATTGCTTATAATAGCAAAAGATTATAAACAACCTTAACGTCCATCAGTTGGGCACTAATAGGGTTAAATAACGTAAGGGACTTCTAAAAATGGACTCGTGCAACCAACGGAAAAAAGTTAGACACGTAAGAGTTCATGGATGACTCCGTTTACGAAGAAATCAAAATGGCGTAGTGACTGGGAGGGGCCCCAGGGGACTTCTGGGTGCTGGTAATATTCTAATTATTGATCTGGGTGCTGGTTCCATAGGCTGCGTACACTTAGGATTTATGAAGTCTGGATGTTACACTTTATTTTTTTTAAAAAGACTGCAACATCTCCCTAGGTGCTGATATTGAAGGATTTCCCATATATTTTGTAGGTCAAAATGGTAGACTATTGGTAATTTCATTTAACTCAAACTAATATATTAAGAAGTGTAAAAGTAAGCTGTAGAACTCTCTGTGAAGCATGCCACTATTCAAGAGAAAAAATATGTATACACAAGTTATGCTTGTATGTGTACAGAGAAAACATCTGAAGGATACACGAGAAACTGTTAGCATTGCTTGTCTTCTAGGAAGGAAATTGGGTAGGTGGCTGGGTAAGAGATGTGAGAGGAAAATTTGCTCTTCAGTGCTCACCGTTTGGTAGAATTTGAGTGTTGTACCATGAGCATGTATTACCCATTCAAACTATGAGGTTAATTGCAAAAAAAGATGTATTCTATTTATGTAGGGCTATTTGGTAGAGTAGGGAGAGTTTTAAATGACTTACTCCATTACCTCATTTTTCTATTAAGGTTAATAGGATAAGGAGGGAGAGAAAATCAACGTGCCTGTTTTCTACATGAGCAAATTGAAGACCCTGAAAGCAAATCTGTCTGGGGCCCCGTCTTAGACCAGAAAATGTTTCCATCTTAAAACTGTAGGGGTGGAATAAGAGGGATTAGGGCCACATATATAACAGTCCAAACTCCAGCCAAAACCAAGCCCATTCGATTCTGGAGCTCTCATTCTTTCCAGTTTACTGAGCCGTGTCAACAAAAGTTATCTGCACAAATCTAATGCCAGGAGGAGTCCCCAATCTGGGGTGTGGTAAAGGAGGAACAGTTTGCAAACCTAGGAGATGCAGCCTTCAGTGGAAACTGAAAACGGGCTCTGCAGAGACCAAGTGGAGGTTGCTTTGTATAGAGAAAGTCCTGCCTTAGTTGCCGATGGGTCCATTTTTATGCAATGAAGAATCCAAATTTGCACAGTCTGATTGGTCCAAATAGCACTGTCCTAATTGGTTGTCATAGAGTTGTTCTGATTGGTCAGTAAAGATGCAAATGGGGATCTAACTGTGCAGTTCCAACTGGATGGGGCAGGTCTCTGTCCTATTGGCTGAAAGAAGATGCCAGGAACTTCTTGATAAGGGTGAGATCAGATGGCTGAACACAGGGTAAGAGGCTGGCAGCTCAGTCTGTGGTTTTCCTCTGAAATGCAGAGTTCATGAGAGGCCTTCACCAGCAAGGACTGCTAGACTAGTGAAGAACTTGAGCCCATTTAACCACAATGAGTTCTTCTTGGAAGGTATATTCCTTCTCAGGGTCAACATTTGCTTTCTCTGACTTACTGCCTATACATGTTCCTGTGTCACTCACCTCCTCACCACCTAGTCCCACTTTCATCCTCTGAAATCTGGCCATATCACCACCATTCACCCCAATGATGCTCCCTAAGTTTCCTAGTGTCCTCATGGCCAAACATCATGTCCTCCATCTTTAATCGTTCCTTTGTCTCTTTGAAGAACTTGCCCATTGATAATCCATCTTCTCCTCTTGTGTCCAGGACTTTAAGTTTTCTGGTTTTCTCACTATGACTGCATTTTCTCCAGCCTCTTTTCTTTCTCCTCCTCCCTAGCCAGAGTCCCACAAATTGGATCCAGCCTCTCTACTCTTTCTCACTACCCTCTTGTCCTAGGGATAGTCACTCGACCTATAGATGTTATGGGACATGGGTCCCATAAACTGTCAGCATTGTGCAGATGACTCTCAAATAAATCCCTTTCATCATTCCTAACTTCTCTCTTTCTCTGCAGACCCAAATATTTAGCTCCTTAGGAGATATTTCGCCAAATCCATTTCCTCACCCAATTTACCAGGCACCAAGTCAGTGTAATTCATTCATTCCCTGTGAACCAATAAAAAAGTCAAAAGGATTCCACTCCAGTGGTAATTTTTGGTTTGGGGTTTTGAGTGGTGGTGGTGGTGATGTGTGCATATGTTTTAATAGAAATAGCACAACGGTTATGTTTCATGATAAAATGATACATGTTCTGACATCATATTCTGTAGGTTGGTGGTCTAGGGCTGATATGACATCTCTGTCCCTTTTAGCAGAGAGTCAAGCTCCTTCTATCTTGTTGCCTAGCAATCTCTAGGATGTTAACCTACTCTACATGGTCCAAAATGACACACTTCCACGACACCTATATTTCAGAAAGCAGGATATAAGTTGATAGCCGCACCTAGCTGCAAGGGACACTGGGAGATGTAGCCTGTGTTCTGAGAGGTCATTAACCTACTTCGCTAAATGTCTGGAGTTTGCTTAGTGTGAAAGCAGAAAACGAACATCAAAGGACAAGCAGTAAACTCTGCCGGAAACCCTAAGGAACATCAATTATCTCCCGACTTTCTTTACCCATTTTTATTTCTACAGTGATTTTTTCCATTGTCAACTATGTTGTAAACATTTCTTTCAGTTTATCTTTTACCTTGTAATCTAATGGCATTTTTGGAAATGCATACAGTTTACATTTCTATATACTTCGATGTCTTAATCCCATCTTTCATGGTTTCTGCTTTCTGTGTCTTGCTTATGTTAAACATATAATGGCCTTTAAAAATATTGGTTCTATTTCTCTGGAGAACCCTGACAAATACAGCACCCTAAGCAACTTTTTAACCTTGCAGAGCTTCAGGTTTTCAGCTATAATGGGGCAAAAAGAATACCACGGTGTTGTAAGGGCGATAGTGTTCAGAAAGCACCTAGCAGGTGCCAGCGCACAGTAGGCCCTCAATAAAGGTTAGGAAACTTTCTCTCTTTTATTTTTACCATGAGTCACTAATGGGTCAAGAGTACAAGTAAGGGTGTCTAGGCCTAGGTGCCCCTGCCAGTCTTGGGAATGTTAAAAAAGGACATTGCCTGGAGGAGGAGATTGTGAAGTCTTAAACCTTAGACATTACATTTACTGTAACCCCCCTAGTTTTACAAATGTGAAAACTAAGGCCCAGAGAGACTGACTTAGCCAAGATCATATAATTTGAGGCAGAACAGGAATTGGAATCCAGGTTTCTGAACTCCTGTTCCAGGATTTCTTCCCCTATCACATGCGGTCTCTAACTGTACTCGAATGTAACCAACTTGTTCGAGAATGTCAGGATTTTCTACACATACTTGGAATTCTCAGGAAACTCGGCGAATGGTGAAAACCCCTGGGCTTTTTGTGCGGATTGTTTTAACTGGCTGTGATTTTAACATATAATCATGTATAAAACATGAGATCTCTACTATCAAAAAGTCTTTAGGCAAGCACACTCTTTGCCATGGAATCCCCGAGCTGCACTCGAGAAAATAGCTAATGGCACTCTTCTGTTTGTCATTTCCGTTTCATTTTTGTCTGTTAGTTTTCTGACACTTCATATGTATTGAGGTTTGGGGCAAAGTTAATACATGTAATATCTTTATAAAAGGATGATGTTCAAATTACCTCATTTCCTATTTGCAATCCACATAAGATCAGTGGCTCTGAGATTCTTGAATTTACCAGACCAGTAAAATCAACCCTCTCAAAAATTAGAGGGAACAATATTATACCGCCAACTTTCAATTCTGCCAAATCAAAATAAAAAATACATACAACCGTAATATAGCACGTCATCATATTGCATCAAAGAAAGGACGTTTAACACCAACTGTAGGAGAGACTGTGTAAGCTTCCCTACCTATCCAGATGGGATACCAAACCTTAACATTCCTGGAGAGTTCAAGAACAGGAGAGGCATACATTATTTGATCACCTCTATTGTCCTACAAAAAGTATAAGATTGACTCCTTGTTACAGTTTTAAGACATGCAATGTGAAAATGCTTGCAAAATAAAAGGAAGTAGGTGGTGGTACAGGATGAAAGCAGAGTTGATAATCCTGACTTGTTAATCGTTGAAGTGGACGATGGGTACACGGATTCATTGTCACTCTGTCTGCTTTTGTGTCTGTTTCAAAATTTTCTTGAATGAAGTTTTTAAAATTTTTAAGAAAATACGGCATAATATTTACATTTCATAAAGCTGAGTAATGAGTATGCAAGCATTGATTCTGTATCTTTTGAACATATTTTAACTTTTGTATTTGTGATTACTGCTTTGAAGTGCTTGTGGGCTAAATCCAACATTTAGGTCCATAGTTAATGTTGACTGCTTTTTTCCTGAGTATGGGTCACACTTTCTTTTTGGGATTACACATAGTTTTGGGGCTGAAATCTAGACAATTTAGGTTATGTGTAATAACTATTGATTCTGATATATTTTTCTGATGTTTTAAAACTTGGATTTAAACTGAGGAAGCCGTCTTCCCCATGGGAGAGTATGGCTGCTGATGTCTCTGTTTTGTTTTTTTCCCAATTACAATTGACATTCAATATTATATTGGTTTCAGGTGTACAGCATAGTGGTCAGATACTTGTATTGCTTACAAAGTGATCCCTCCATAAATCTTGCACAAACCTGATACCACATAGGGTTGTTACAATATTCTTGACGATATTTCCTAAACTGTACATTACATCCCCATGACTATTTTGTAACTGCTAATTTGTACATCTTAACCCCGTTTTCAACTAGCACTCCAAACCCCCTCCCATCTGGCAACTATCAAAATATTCTCTGTATCTATGAGTTTGTTTCTGTTTTGTTTTTTAGATTCCACATATAAATGAAATTATATGGTATTTGTCTTCTCTGACTTATTTTACTTAGCATAATTGCCCCTAGGTTTATCCATGTTGCATTGGTAAGATTTCATCCTTTTTTATGACCGAGTAATATTCCATTGTATATATGTACTACATCTTCTTCAACCAATCGTCTTTTGATTGAAGCATTTAATCCATTTACATTTTAAGTAATTATTGTTAGGTATGTAGTTATTGCCGTTTTGTTTTCTGATTGTTTTTGTAGTTCTCTGTTCCTTTCTTGTTCTCTTGTTCTCTTCTCTTGTATGTTCATGACTTTCTGTAGTGCTGTGTTTGGCTTCCTCTTTATTTCTAGTATATCTCTTGTAGATTTGGGTATGTGGTTACCATGTACTTCATGTATACCAAGCTGTGCTTACAGCAGTCTTCTTTAAGTTGCTGGTCACTTACGTTCGTACACATTCTAAAATCACTACCATTTTTACTCACCCCCCTCCACATTTTTGTTTTTGTCATTATTTTTCAGTTCTTTTGTGTGTATTCCTTAATTTACTATTACAATTACATCTGATCTTCCTACTGTACTTTTGCCTTTTAACTTTTATACTAGCTTTAGTGTTGGCTGATCCACATTTATTACGTTTGCCTTTGTCAATGAGAATTTTTTCTTTGCGATATTTTCTTATTCATATAACTTTTTTCCTTCTTCTTCTTAAATGAGTCCCTTTAACATTTCTTGTAATACTGGTTTGGTGGTGATGAACTCCTTCAGCTATTTCTTGTCTGGGAAGCTCTTTATCTGCCCTTCCATTCTAAATTACAGCTTTGCTGGGTAGAATAATCTTGGTTGGATGTCCTTACTTTCCATCACTGAACATTTTGTGCCAATCCTTTCATGTCTCTGCTGTTTTTCAGAGGTCGCCGTTGCATGACTTAATGGTCAACAGAGGCTGTGCACGTTAAATAGCTCTCACGCATTCTTCCATCCATTGCCAACGAATGTGTGTGGACTGAGAAACATTTACAAGCCAGTCTCACATGGGCTTAGGCTCTTCTTCCCACTGGGCTCTCAGGTCTTCCCCTGCACGAGTCAGGTCTTTCTATCAGCCAGGACCCTTCCATGGCTTTCTCAGTCCCAGGGTCTCCCCATTCAATTTCTACTGGTGAGCCGTTTGCCCTATCTGGAATTACCTCAGGCTAGCAAAACTGAGTTTTCTCCATGTTTGCCTTCCAAGTTCACCACTTTTTCTTTTCTTTAAAAAAATTTATTATTTTATATTAATTTCAGGTGTACAGCATAGTGGTTAGACATTTATATAATTTAAGAAGCAATCCGCCTGACTAGTCTAGTACCCACCTGGCACTACACATAGCTATAACCATATTAGTGACTGTATTCTGTATGCTTTACTTTACATCCTCATGACTGCTTTGTAATTACCAGTTTGTAGGTACTTCTTAGTGCCTTCACCCTTTTCATCTTGCCTGACCCCTCTCCCATCTATCACCCCAATAAATCTAGTACCCATCTGATACCATACATAGTTATTACAATATTATTGACTATTCATTATGCTATACTCTATATCCTCATGACTACTGAATGACAACCAATGTGTACTTCTTAATCCCTTCCCCTTTGTCACCCACCCCCAAGTTCACCACTTTTAACCGACAAAGTCATGGTTCTTGCATAGCCTCCATCGTCCACCATCGAGTTCACCCCCTCACGCCACAAAGCTGCTGATTTTCAAGATTGGCTTGGTGCTAGAAAAACCAGGAGGCTTGAGGAGACAGGGGAGCTCCAGGCAGGAAGGCTACAGACTCCAACAGTTCTTATCTGAAGCTCTTGAAGTTTTTCAAAAATCAACAGTCATCAATTTCTTGTCTGTCTTTGGTTAATTACCAGAGAGCCTCAAAAGGGTCATTTTTGACCATTTTTGTTTTATACTTATTCTTGCAGGAAGGATTGGCTGACTTCTTCACACTTTCATATCCAGCTGTCCCTCCTAATACAGTGGTACCTCGGTTTTCAAACGTCTCCATTAGCGAACATTTCGGTTTACGAACGCTGTAAATTTTATGTATCTATGGTATCATTAGATAGTAAAATTCATGCTAAATTCCCAGTTTTAGGGTTTGATTTTACAGGTCTGGAACGGATTAACCCATTTTGCATTCCTTTCTATGGGGAAACCGTGCCTCGGTTTTCGAACATTTCAGAACTCGAACGGTCTTCAGGAACAGATTATGTTCGAAAACCACTGTATCTGTAATGTCTATTCTTGAATATTTGACAAACACACACATTAAATGATGACAGCAGGGGTAAAATTACTTTTCACCAAGCAAATCTAACATTTAAAGGAAAATAATAAAAGTGAAAACACTTTAAAAAATGGAAGTCAATTTCTCAAGTAGCATTTCTGGGGAGAATTGATTTTCACCATCGATATTTTTCAATCCAGGACCTACATCTGGCAAGTGTGATCCTGAAAAGAGCAACACAAGTTGCATGCATATATCTAGACTACGCTAGTAGTAAGTGTGCGTGCACCTGGCATGTCAAATGCTTTAGGGAGATGACTCTGAAATGATTCCAAAAATTTTCAAAGACTGCACATTCCATACAACGGTTCAAAAAGTTAAAAAATTTCCTCGTTAGTCTAGAATTTGATAACACCACCTCTCCATTTTTATTCAGGGAGAATGCAGGAAAAATCCCTTGTATAAAAGAGATTAACGTGTAACTCACAGATGACACCCTGGTACTTTAAATACACCCAAATGGAAGGAGCTGCACAGGAAACCTGAAACAAATTTATATTACTTTGTTTCTAATTCTTTTCTTTAAAAGAAATCGTGTTTCCTTTCACCATGTGGGATGGACCTTGCCCTTTGGGAAATGTAGCATTCAAGAATATACCATTGTTAGAGAGAAAATGTCTCACAGTACAACGTCCTTCAACATCAAAATGTCTTATATTTTACAAAAAATAACGCATCTTACATTTTTAACAGTCCCAGGATATCTAGGAAACAACTTTACCAAATTCTTACATTTAAGTTCACAAATATTTTCTTTTTATTTTAGTTCACAAATATTTTCAATCATTAAGATTTAATTTTCGAGGGTCAGAAGTAGTTCACTGAAGTCAAGGAATGTTAGAGCTGAAAATGCGAATACTCTTGTAAAACAGTCACAGCTGAAAATTATCACAGTTAAAATATCATTCTAGTGCAAATTATTAATCTCTTAACCCCAGAAAAGCTAAAACACCGATGCACAGTAATTGCTAAGGCAGAAAACAAACTAAGGGTTCAAACTTTTGCCTTAAGTGATCCATTCATTACCATTCTTGAATTTTTCTTTATCTCCAAAACAAATATTGGTGTAATTATAATGGATTAATTTACTGGATGTATTAAATTATGACGATAACATGCTGTAAAACCCTGAGACATATCACATATTCACATGGCCTAACCCCCAAGGACAAGAAAACAAGATCAGGTTAACAACATTTTGTATTCCATTCAAATTGGTTAGGGCAAAAACTGACTTTTATCTGATGTTTAATTTGCTAGCTCGCTTCCTCTTAGAGTGCTCAAATGTTACTTCCTTTAACCACATCCCCTCCTCCCATCTGTGCGCCAGGCCCAAGTCAGCAGCCCCCACTCCCCCCCCACCCCAGCACTTCTCACACTTCTCTAGTAATGTGGTGGATAGGCCTGTCTCTCCCACTTGACTGTGAAATCTCTCAAGTCTGACTCTCCCCAGGCCCTCATTTTGAGCAGGTCAAGCTCCCTGCCAACCTCACAGAAGAAAATTCCCACAACTTCCCTCCACTCAAATCCACCTGCTATCTGCATCTCCCCTTTCTTCCACCACACCTCTCCCAATAAAGGAATCCCTTCCTATCTAAAGCCAGTCCCTCCTTCCGTGTTCGGATTCTACCCGTTCTTCCTTCTCAGGAACTCTTCTCTCCACTCTCAGCCCCTACATCCTGTAAATATGTATACACGCTTAGGCCTCCCGTCTAACTTAAACCAATTCTCCTTCCACCCCACTTTCCTCTCCTACTACTGTCCTCTTTCCCCTTCACCATCTAATTTCTCAGAAGAGTTACCTACAAACACTATCTCCACTTGCAAATCACCTACTCACCCCACCTAACAACATGGCTTTTGCTCCCACCGTTCCACCGACACTTTTCTAAGTCGAAGCCAACTTCCTGGTCCCTACACACAATGGAGTCTTCTTGAAACATATCTCACCACAGCAGAAAACACTTCCCACTTTTGACCTCTCCTTATCTTCCTGCAATTATCCTTGGTTTCAGTAACACCCCCACACCTGATATTCTTACCCACTTAGGATGTAATAATCACAACTTCTAACATCTGTATAGAACTATAGATTTTGGAAAGCATTTCCACAAGTGTACATTGATTCACTTAATAAGTGCTATAAATGAGTATGCCATTTGATCACTTAATAAGTGCTATAAATGAATGTGCCATTTGATCCTTACAACCCGTAAGTTTACTAGGTAGGTGTTGTTTCAGATGTGAAAAATCAGTCCTGTAGACAAAGTAATTTTGTTAACGGTCACGCAGAAACGGTCAACGTCAGTATTCCCACCCATCTCTCAACTTTAAAACGCACGATCTCCCAATACAGCCGTCATATGAAGTTAAAAATATCAAAGGTGCCACAAAAGAAAAAAGCAAAGACATGACACTGTCTTGCAGAAACATGAGAGCCCAATGATGCATGTCACCTCTGAAAGGGTAAAAAGGGCTGGCTGAAACCTCTTGGGCCCTCTTTTCATACATCATCTCATCTTCAGCACCCATTCAGTTGTTCATACTTAGCCTCCATCCACGCTCCAATGGCACCTAACAGCAGACATCCGGGGAACACCCGAAGACATCAGCGTCAGTAGTTGATTAACTGCTGCAACAAACAACACGTGTACGTCATTTCTCCCTCGTCTAAAGAAAACGTCAGCAGCTGTTTGCTAAAAAATCTTTTTTTATTGTGGATGAAGACTCACATATATCATTTTTATTTGGAGTATTTTTATTTTTTTTTGCCTTGCAGTGCTCCTGAGAAATTCAGAAACGCATTGACTTTAGCTCTATAAAACACAACCCAATATTATGGTTGGGTTGTAAATTTCCCACATTTAGTTATTTCCCGAAAAATTGAAAGACAATCAATTTTGAGTAGAGAAACCTTAATAAGTTAAAAAGTAAACACTGGCAAATAATCACAAATGTCAGAACATTAAAAGTACCATTATTTTTCCATAGGAATATATAAAATAAATACGTTATACTTGATACTTACAAAATTACATTTTTTTGTTGATGGACGATGTTTTAAATACTTTGATATATGAAAAACTTCACTAGCTTTAGAAATAAAATTCAAATGCTCTACGTTTGATGCATAATAGCACTTTCTCAATAATTCTCAACACTCTCCTGTCCCTGAAGAGTTTATTTTTTCCATCTAATGATTGGATAAGTATTCTGAGTCTTTTCCTCCCTTCAATGAACCATTAAAAGGTTAAACTGGAAGCTTTATTTGGTGGGGGAAATACTTAATATTTTAATTGGCTGATTTTAAGTCATTTCTTTTTCTCATGTTTTAATTTTTTTCTTTTAAATCAATAATGGCAGGAACTAAAAAACAACCATCTGATGCAGAATTGTACTAAAATTAAATTCAATGTGTAGCTGGATTTTCTATTATAGTATATTAGTGGTTGAAAACCATTAGGAATGTTGTGAAAAACTGACAGCTAAAGCAAAATTCAACCACAAATTCTAGTGAGTTTGTAGAGAAGTAAACAGTGAAATTACTGTAGTTAAAATATTGCAGTAAAATTACTGTTAGCAACGTCCTATTGCTAACATGAGAACTACATGCTTCATCACTATATGGTTACTAAGATTCCTTGAGCAGATGGTTCATCTCCGACACAACTTAGTTTCAGAAAAGTAGGTGAGTTATGTCTGGTTTAGATCAACAAACACTGAGGATGCATACCAGTGAGCTATAGTTTCAATGATGATACAAATGAAACATTAGGTACTACAGCGTTAGTTCAAGGTCACATACTTAATTATATAGCAGCCATGTAAGGTCATGATGTGATGTTTAGATATACAATCCACCCATAACAGCTTTCAAACTTATGTTAAACTATGGAGTAAAAGGGGACAGGCTGTTTTGAGTAGAGAAGGAAATACTCAAAATGTCATAAAAGGCATTTAAAATATGATGACATGCTACTTAAATACCCACTACTTAAGTTTTAATTTTCAAATGAAAAGAGAAAAAAGTTTTGCATGTTCTATTTCTTCAAAATGAAGGACTGTCTGTCTCTCTTTTTTTAACTTAGAAACTTTTATTTTAGATGCTCCACACTGAAATGAAACTTTAGTAGCAAGCAGAAAATAATTTAGGATGGCCAGTGAAAGCATCTTTGAAAGCATCATACAAAACCTAAGAGTAATAATTTCATAGAGAAATGATAATGGGCAAAACAGACAAGAGGCAGTTTGACAGTTCTAATATAGAACTGGTACGACAACTTCCTTTAAAGTACACTAAATAAAAAATGGCAATATAAATAGGTTAGCTAAGGAGATGGGGCGTTGTGAAGCAGCAATGTCTCGGTTATTAAATTTTTCAGAAAGACCAGTTTTACATATCAACACATAAAGACTTCCCATCTTCTAAATACAGTAGAAAGTATACAGTAATCACAGCAAAATTTACAAACAATCAAATTTAGCCCTGGCTCTCGCCAGGGCTATTTACATATTTGGATTAGTATCATTTCTACCTTTCTTTGTTATACAGATGTTTCTATTTTAAAGGCATGTTGAAATTTACAAAATTTGCAAGAAATGACTTTAAATGTACAACTTCCACAACTAATAAAAACAAGAACATCCTGATATAGTTAAGTTCCAAGTCAGGATTGTTTAGGTCTATAAAAAAAACTAAAGCAATACTTCCTTACTCTGAAGTTCCAAAGACCTGGTGCTAGTGTTGCTGAAGTAATTCCCTGCCCTCAGTGACCACGAGGCTGAGAATGGCCAGTTCCGGGACCGACATACCTCTCATATTGAGAACTCAGACAGAGGCAGGAGGTATTGTGTTTAGTGATATTGCTAATTATAGTTCTGTATGCAGCTGTACAATTTAACACTTACATGAAAGTCGTCTGTATGTGTGTAAGAAAACAATTTGTTTTAAGATAGTACCTTTAAAAAGATACCTTAGCTCTTAAAACCAAGTCATATATCCACAGTATGTACTTAACAATAAAGAGAACAAACTGCTGATACAGGCAACTTGGACGGATCTTAAGGGCATTGTACCAAGTGAAAAAAAGTCAATCTCAAAGGTTACATACTGTATGATTCCATTTATATAGCACTTTTTTTTTTTTAAGGAGGGCGCAGCTCACAGTGGCCCGTGCAGGGATCGAACCGGCAGCCCTGGTGCTATCAGCACCACGCTGTAACCAACTGCGCTACTGGCCGCCCCTATTTAGCACTCGTGAAATGACAAAATTATAGAGATGGAGAAGTTAGTGGTTGCCAGAGGTTAAGGAGGGGGCTAGGGAAGGAGGTGGCTATGATTATAAAAGGGTAGCATGACGGGTCCTGGAAGTATCTGTCCAGCAGTGAAGGTCACGTGAATCTACACGTGATAAAATTGCATAGAACCAAATACACACATTCTACCTCAGGACACTGATGACCTCCCAGGGACAGCCTCGTCTCGGCCTGTCTACACGAAGTTCTCTAAAGATGATTACTATACACTTCAGATCAATTTTCTGCACTATGTACATAAGCCACTACTATTATTTTCTCGCCTTTTTTTTTGGTAAATCTCTTGATTATCTTTAAAAGACAAACCACATATCTCTAGCTTAAATGAACTTGAAAGTCAGAGGGGAAAACAAAGAACTGATATATAGATACTAGTATTGTCTTTCTTTTTATTTTTCTTATTTTTATAAGTTAAGATAAAAAATCAAATGTTTCTAGCTTAAATTAGGTCAAATCAGAGAAGGATAAAAGCAGATAATATAGCAAACCCTCCTGTGACACTTGCAATTTCTAAAATCACTACGAATATTTTTATTAATTGTACAGAAAGTATAACTACAAACAAAATGCATGACTTTTTCCAAAAGGCCACTTTGTGATCAAGTACATACACATAGTGTTCACGGTTTCTTTAAAGTGCTATGTTTCTGTTGTTTCTGGCTTGAAACTCATCTATTGCTTTAAAAGGTCTTTCAGCACAACTCCAGCGCTGTTGTCAGGTAACACTGGCAAAGGTGTAAATGTGGGCAGCACGTTTGAGATGGGTTTCAGAAGAAGGTGCCCAGGTCCGCCAGGGCCATGTCCGGCTGGGTTAATAAGAGGCACAGCTGCAGAGCGGGGAGCCAAGAAAGGATTCACATCTGTTCTCCTACCAGACCTGGATTCTGTGGAATCTAAACGATAAAATAGGAATTGTTTAGTCTCCTGTATGCTATTTAGTCAACACTATACATGTGTTTTAGGTTCCTAGATTTAGCCCCCAAATAAATTTAATTCATATGCTGCTGGGTTCTGGATCCTATAAGCAGGGTCTCTGAAATATAGCAGGGTGAAAGGACAAGACGAGAGAAAAGAATGGCAGAGAAAAAGGGAGAGAATAATATTTGAATGTATAGCTAATATTTCACTAAACACATTAATGTTGTTTTAAATTTAAATAACAGTTATGTAACTGATAAATTTCATTTACTACTGAAAAGTACCAACAGTTTTGCCTTTTGGGATACTGATTTTCAAGCTGGTTATTAAGCAAAGACTCAGAAAGAACCTTTGCGCCTTCCCCACCTTTCCTGCCTAAGAGATTCAGAGGGAAAATCCTGCTTAAGATGTTGCCTTAGCCTAATCTGAATGAACTTGTAAATAGCAAGGCTTCAGGCAGGAGCCTGTTAGCTGGATGCCTCATGGGTCCCAATGTTTCTGAGTTGCCTAGTAAGAATTTGCCTGCCAGGTACGTTCTGCTCTTCCTCAATCACCTGTAAATCGCCCATTCTCACTTTTGAAACCTCTATCCCTATACTCCCCCTTTTTTCTGTTGTCCAAAATGTCATATATATCCAATGTTGCCTCATGTTTTTGGAATTTTCATGCTTATGTGAATTCCCATGTGCATGTATTAAAATTTTGATTTTTTTCCTGTTAATCTTTCTCTGTTAATTTGATTATTAGCCCAGCTAATAAATTCTAGAAGAACTTAGAAAGTGGGAGGAAACATATTATTTTTTTATCCCCTACACTATAACAATAGTTTTTTAAAAAACGTTTTCTAGTTACAAGGCAAACTCTAATCACCCACCTGAAAGATGAAGAACTTGAGAACTTTTCCCAATAAGTATGATGATCATAAAAAAAAAACCCCAAACCTGGCACCCATATAACAATAGCAATCAGATTTAATATTAATTTATGAAATGAAAAACAATATATGCATTACATTACATGGCCATCTTTTAGACATTCAAAGGTTTGAAACTATTCTCAATTAGATTATTCTTTTATAAAGTTAGGTTGAACAATTAGTTTTATTGGAATAGGTATTTGGTTTATGCCCCAATGTCTTAATGGATAGAACTGTGCTTTTATTACCCAAGACCACTAACAACTACATTAAAAGACAAGCAACCCCTTGAAGGTGCTCACTTAAGCAGTGGGAAACTCAAGCACAACAGCTCTCTAAAACAAAGAATCACTGAGACAAATTCATCAAATCTACTGATCATTGAGCACTTCTGGGTCCCCAAGCTACACTTTCCCGTGAAGCACAAATTTCTAACCTTTATAAAAGCTGGTGGTGCTTCTTAGTAAGCTCTGAGCCTAACCACACACTTCCAATCCAGTATTAAACGCTGAGTTTGCTTTTTCATGCAAACCCTGTACCTACTCGGAACCTCAGTGGCCTTTGTCTCTGATCAATACAAATCAAGCTGGGTATGTGACTTGATAACTGAAAGAGGGAGGAGAGGGAAGAAGGGCAAAGGATGGAGAGGAGAAAAGGGGGGGAAAAAGAGGGAAAATCCTGCCATAATGAATTTTAGAATTGACTTTAAGATGCTATAACCTAGTATAACAAGAAAAAAGTATTTTTAGTAGAGTCTATACCTGTTAGATCAAGTTAAGACTTTTCACTAAATTTAGCAGCCACCTTTTATGTAAATAGCAAATTTACCACTTTCTTGTTCTATAAAAGTTCAGGAAAATAAGAAATATTTGTCTAAATGAGTAAGCAAGTTTTTTAAGTTTCAGAATGTATTTAATATTTTATCCAAATTAAGTATCTGACATGATGTAAACTTAAGAATATATAACACATACCTTCACAGTCCCAACTAGCAAACATTTTAGTCTGAATTAAAATATGAAGATTTCAGAAAAAAAAGAGACCTTACAATAAAGAATGTGCTTATAGTCTAAAGGATATACTTAAATTTCAACTCAAGAAATTTTACTGCAAGCTAATATAGGGGATATGAATATAAATAAAACCCTTATAAACTAGTGGGATAGAAAACTATGTCTACATATTGCAGAACCATCAAACCATTTGCTTCTAGGCAGATCTTTCAATATATGTGAATGCTTCCTAACGTTCTTGGCTGTGTAAGCCCGTTTACTAAACTACTCATAAATATTATTAACACACCAAGGTTTGGCTATTGAGTAAAGGAAAATAGGTAACAAGCAAAGGCTTACCAGTTTACCCTCACTTCCAAGGAGAGTAATACAAAGTGGCTTATGTAGAGAGAAAACAATTGTACCAATATGCAAAGGGAAAATATTTCATATTGCTTAAATTAATCTAAGTCAATGAAATACCATATTGCTACAAGAATATGTGAAGCCAAAATATAATGCCTCATTGGAATTTTGAAAGAAATCATTACCCATTTTCAAAAGCACTAAAATTTTAGTTGGTATCACTGTAAAACATAATCATAAATTAAACATCCAATTTTTTAAATTGTAGAAAAAATAAATATCTGGTTTTACCTTTAAAAGTTTCCGGTATATTTGTATCTAGTTTTCTCCTTCCTGGTGAATCCAGTGGTTTCATATCACGAACAGAAAGCTTTGGTGGTGGAACAGATGGATGCGATTCTGTTTCTAGAAATTTAACAAAAAGTGCTGAAAAAGACTAAAAAGAACATATTTGAGTTATATTAGGCAAATGTTAAAATTATATTCACTACAACTTAGAAAACATACCAGCTATTCTAATTAAATATTAAAAACTAATCATGCCATCTGAATCATTTCTTTATAACTAAGTTTTATGAACAATTAAAATTGCTGGCACTTTAGTTACACAGATATCAAGTAAAAACTTTAAGTTAATAATCTTTGATGACAGCCCTTTACAGACCTTTAGTCAGAATTAGCCACCTGTTAACACTTAGATTTCTCATCATCAATGGCACTTAAGACATTAAGTCTTAAATCATTTTTAATAACTGTTTACATAGACATGAAAACTTACGTTGATAGAAAACAAATATTAGTCACATTTTTCTAAACTAACACCCAATTAATGAATACAGCAAAAGCTCCCGAGTAATTTTATCAGATTAAAATAATATAGCGTAGACCTTTCCTTTAAATTAAATTTTAGGCCCTCCAATTTAAAATAGGGTTTTGTCTTTAGCTAGCTGTGGGTAAGTCACCTATCCTCAGTTTCCTCTTTATTAAAAAAATAATAATAAAGAAGGAAACTCCACATTCTAATTCCCAGTGTTAATTCAGTTGATATTCATCATAAGCCTACTACATAACAGGCACTACATTTTCATGATTATTAACTGCCTCTTCCTGCCAGAATGCAAGTTCCTTGAGGGCAGGCACTTTATCTGGTTTGCTGCTGCATCCCCAGTGCTTAGAACAGAAGAGTACACAGCAGGTGCTCAAAAGTATGTATTGACTCAATAACTAAGTAGATACATATACATGCATAAAATAAAGACTCTTGTCTTTAAGAATCTCATAATTTAGTAGTAAGATAGAAAAATGACTGTGCCTACAGCATCATGATCAAATATCAATAAAGGAACAGTTAATACTTTGAAAAATAAAAGTATACTATATAAATAAGAAGTTAAAATAAAAACTATATGCAGTAAATTTATTAAAACTGGGTTATTATCCTTAAGCTAATCACGTCTCTGGCTCCGAGTTTCCATGACTTCAAAACAAAAAAGCTATATAAAATAACCTGACAAAATAAATCTGGTTCTTTGCTAATGAATGTGATAGACAATTGTTTCACCATTCAAATTCAGCAAACTAAAGCTGGGTCTTACACTATTAAGCGCAGACTGCTGATTTGGTCTGAGAGGTGTGTTGGGGACACTTTTTGATCCTCCGCCCAGCCAGCCAGTCATCCATCTGGTAACACCACCTTGATCTTCATTCAACAACTGAAAAATTATTTTTAAACAGAAAAATATTATCAGTACAAGAAAACACAAAATAAGAACCATTTTTACGTGATGGTAGAAAACCATGCTGTTCAAGTCCAATTTCTAATAAATGTTTCCTAGTGACAAAGGCTATAAATACAATGAAATGGCATCCCAAATACTAACTTGACTAAAAGTTGAGGATTGTCATGTCTTAAAAATCTCAGCATTCTGGTAAGAGAGGTGGCCAATAAGTTACAAAACGTTAACACTAATATTATACAAATTGAGAGTTCTGGTCAAAATGGCGGAGGAGGTGAATGACATGCTCGCCTCCTCCCATGACCACATGAAAATTACAACTAAATTACAGAACAATCAACCTGGACAACCGTCTGAAAACTAGCTGAGTAGAAGTCCTATAACTAAGGATGTAAAGAAACCACATTGAGATTGGTAGGAGGGGTGGAGATGCAAAACGGGCTGGCCCCACACTTCTGTGTAGTGGTCAAAAAAACAAAAGGGGTATCTCAGCTACAGAGGTATCCGCTGAAGAGCGAGGGGCCTCAGCCCGGTATCAGGCCCGCAACCTGGAGCACCAGTGCCAGAAAGAGGAGCCTCCACAACATCTGCCTGTGAAAAATAGTGGGGATTCTTAGATGGAAAACTGCTGGAAACCGAGGCATCCTCTTAAAAGGGCTGTGTACAGATTCACTCACTTGCAAGCACTCACCCTGGGCTCCAGCAGAGATATGGTGGCCAGAGACATACAGGGAGAAATTGAGTTGTATGGCTCCAAAGCGAGGGCTAGAGGAACAGCCGCCATTGGCTCTATGCTGAGCCCTCCCACCATATGGCCAAATATGAATCTGCATTAGCCTGGTGAACTCCACTGGCCCTACCCTGATGACCCCGAGACCCTGCCTCACCCAAATTGCACACCGCCCAATGTTCTTTCAGTGACTGAGCCTTACGGGTAGCTGGCAGGCGGTGGCAGGCCTTGAGGTACACCATACAATTTATAGAGCTGCCCCAGGCCCAGTACTGGTGGCAGCCAACCTCGGTTCACAGCGAGGCTTCTCCCATGCACCCCCAGATCCATCACAGGCAGCTACCAACTCCGGATTGCTTTGTAGCTCCCTCTAGGTAGACCCACAAGTCACAGGCAGCGGCTGACTTGGCCTACATAGGAGCCCTTCCCAAGAGGCCCCAGAACCAATACACTGAGAGGCCAGCTTCAGACCACAACAGAGCACCATCCAATTAGCCCCACAAGGGGCACATACAAAGGGTGGTCTCGGCAGGCACCAGAGCCCATTGGGATAAATTCTACCCATGGAATCAGCCCCCACACAGCAGATAATACTCTGTGGGCATGGCCAATCCTCACAGCCAGTCAACAAGACCCATACAAATGCTGTCTACAAGAGACCCACTTCAGATCGAAAGACACATGCAGACTGAAAATAAAGGGATGGAAAAAATATTTCATGTGAAAGGAAAATGAAAAAAGAAGCTGGGGTAGCAATACTCAGACAAAACAGACTTTAAAACAAAGACTACAGTAAGAGACAAAGAAGGACATTATATAATGATAAAAGTTTTAATCCAACAAAAGGATTTAACCCTTGTAAACATTTATGCACCCAACATAGAGGCACCTAAATATACAAAGTAATTATTGAATGAATAAAGGCAGAGATCAACAGTAATTCAATCATAGTAGGGGACTTTACCACCACACTGACACCAATGGACAGATCTTGCAGAGAATCAGCAAGGAAACAGCAGTGTTAAATGACTCACTAGACCATATGGCTTTAATTGATATTTTTAGAACATTTCACCCCAAAGCAGAACATACATTCTTTTCAAGTGCACACAGAACACTTTCCAAAACAGACCACGTTAGACCACAAAATAAGTCTCAATAAATTGAAAAGGTTGAAATCATATCAAGAGTCTTCTCTGACCACAATGGTATGAAACTCGTAATAAATTACAATAAAAAAACTGAAAAACACACAAATACATGGAGGCTACACAAGATGCTACTAAACAAGGGATGGGTTAACAATGAGATCAAGGAAGAAATCAAAAGATACCTTGAGACAAATGAAAATGAAAACACAATGACCCAAAATCTATGGGACAAACTGAAAGCAGTCCTAAGAGAGAAATTCATAGCAATACAGGCCTACCTCAAGAAACAAGACAAATCTCAAATAAACAATCTAAACTTACACCTAAAGGAACTAGAAAAAGAACAACAAACAAAGCCCAAGGTGAACAAGAAGGAAGAAAATACTAAAGATCAGAGCAGAAATAAACAAAATAGAGTCTTAAAAAACAATAGGGGCCGGCCCAGTGGCTCAGGTGGTTAGAGCTCCATGCTCCTAACTCCGAAGGCGGCCGGTTCGATTCCTACATGGGCCAGTTGGCTCTCAACCACAAGGTTGCCAGTTCAATTCCTCGAGTCCTGCAAGGGATGGTGGGCTGCGCCCCCTGAAACTAGCAATGGCAAGTGGACCTGGAGCTGAGCTGCGCCCTCCACAACTAAGACTGAAAGGGCAACAACTTGAAACTGAACGACATCCTCCACAACTAAGATTGAAAGGACAACAACTTGACTGGAGAAAAGTCCTGCAAGTACACACTGTTCCACAATAAAGTCCTGTTCCCTTCCCCAATTAAAAAAAAAAAAAAACCCACAATATAAAAGATCAGTGAAACCAAGAGCTAAACAAAAATAAACAAAATTGATAAACTTTTAACCAGACTCATCAAGAAAAAAAGAGGACCCAAATAAATACAATCAGAAATGAAACAGGAGTGACAACTGACATCATAGAAATATAAAGGATTATTAAAAAATACTACAAACTGGACAATCTGGAAGAAACTGATAAATTCCTAGAAACATACAATGTTCCAAGACTAAATCAACAAGAAACAGAAAATCTGAACAGACTGATTACTACTAATGAAATCGAATCAGTAGCCATAAAACTCCCAACAAACAAAAAATTCTGGACTGGATAGCTTCACAGGTGAAATTTACCAATCATTCAAAGAAGAATTAATATCTATCCTTCTTATACTATTCCAAAAAATTCAAGAGGAGGAAAGGCTCTCAAGCTCATTTTACGAGGCCAGCATTATCCTGGTTCCAAAACGAGACAAAGACACTGTAAAAAAAGAAAATTATAGGCTAATTGCAAAAATCCTCAACAAAATATTAGCAAACCAAATTCAGCAATACAATAAAAAGATCATACACCATTGATCAAGTGGGGTTTATTCCTGGGATGTAAGATTGATTCAATAGCCACAAATCAATTAACATGATACATACACTACATAAAGAAAATGAAGAATAAAAATCATTTGATCATTATCAGTAGATGCAGAAAAAGTATTTAACAAAATCCAGCATCTATTTATGATAAAAGCTCTTAGGAAAATGGGAATAGAAGAAATATACCTCAGCATAATAAAGGCCATATAAGACAAACCTAATTGTACTCAACAGGGAAAAGCTAAAAGTGTTTTCCTTAAGATCAGGAACAAAACAAAGATGTCCCTTTTTACCACTTTTATTCAACATAGTATTGGAAGTCCTAGCCACAACAATCAAACAAGAAAAAGAAATAAAAGGCATGCAAATTGGAAAAGACATAAAACTGTCATTATTTGCAGATGACATGATGTTATATAGAGAGAACCCTAAAAATGCCATCAAAAACTATTAGAACTCATAAATGAGTTCAGTAAAGTAGCAGTAAAGTTCAGTACAGTAACAGAAAATTAATATTCTGAAATTGGTTGCATTTTTATGTGCCAATAATGAACTATCAGAAAGATAAATTAAGAAAACAGTCCTATTTATAATTGCATAAAAACAAAAACCTAGGAATAAATTTAACCAAGGAGGTCAAAGACTTACACTCAGAAAATTGTAAGACATTGAAGAAAGAAACTGAAGAAGATATAAATAAATGGAAGCATATGCAGTGTTCACTGATAGGAAGAATAACATTGTTGAGATGTCCACACTACCCAAAGCAATCAATAGAGTCAATGCGATCTCTATCAAAATACACCCGTGGCATTTTTCACAGAACTAGAACAAATAATTTTAAAGTTTTACATTTAGCCACAAAAGACCCCCAAATAGTCACAGCAATCTTGAGAAAGAACAAAGTTAAAGTAATACACTACCTGATATAAAACTATAAGCCTACGGTAATTAAAACAGCATGGTATTGGTATGAAAACAGACACTTAGATCGATGGAACAGAATAGAGAGCCCAGAAATAAACCCACACCTATACAGTCAACTAATCTATGACAAAGGAGGCAAAAATATACAATAGGGTAAAGACAGTCTATTCAATAATTAGTGTTGGGAAAACTGGACAGACACATGTAAAAAAATGAAACTAGACCACCTTCTTACACCATATACAAGAATAACTCAAAATGGATTAAAGACTTAAATGTAAGATCTAAAACCATAAAACTCGAAGAAAACAGGAGGTAAACTCTCTGACATTGCTCTTAGTAATATTTTTTTTTATAGTTTTATTTTATTTTATTTTATTTTTACATCCCTCACACCGTGAACCCCCCTCCCCCATCCACCACCACCCCGACCTCACACCGAGCCATCACATTATACACATAAAATTATAGTTGGCATTCATTAATGTCCAGTCTCTGGTGTACAATGCCATGACCAGGCATCCACAGCATCCCTGAGGTGGTCTCCCAAACAGGACACATGTCCATCGGACACCCAACAAAATCCCCAAACACTATTGAGTAAGTTCCCCAAAGTAATTCTCAAAAAACCCTGAGGCCATCCTGTGGTCACCAGCCGCCCCCCAATCCCTTCACCCTTCCCCCTATCCCCAACCCCCTGCCCCCCGCCCATCTAACAACTCTCGGTTTTTTGTGTCCCCAAAACTGTTTCTGATTAGTTCATACACATATTCAACCTCACTAACCATCAGAGAAATGCAAATAAAAACCACAATGAGATACCACCTCACCCCAGTCAAAATGGCTATCATCAATAAATCAACAAACAACAAACGCTGGCGGGGATGTGGAGAAAAGGGAACGCTAGTGCACTGTTGGTGGGATTGCAGATTAGTGCAGCCACTATGGAAAACAGTATGGAGGTATCTCAGGAATCTGAAGATAGAACTACCCTATGATCCAGTAATTCCACTCCTAGGCATCTACCCGGAGAAATCCAAAACTCCAATTCAAAAATCTGTATGCACTCCTATGTTTATTGCAGCACTTTACACAATAGCCAAGATATGGAAACAACCGAAATGCCCATCGGTCGATGACTGGATTAAGAAGCTGTGGTACATTTATACAATGGAGTACTACGCAGCCATAAAGAAAAAAGAAATCTTATCATTTGCAACAACATGGATGGATCTAGAGAACATTATGTTAAGTGAAATAAGTCAGAAAGAGAAAGACAAGTACCATATGATCTCACTTATATGCGGAATCTAAAGAAAAGAACATGTGTATGAACTCTTAGTAATATTTTTTCTGATATATCTCCTCGGGCAAGAGAAACAAAAGAAAAAGTAAACAAATGGGACTACATCAAACTAAAGTTTTACACAGCAAAGGAAAACATCACAAAATGAAAAGACAACCTACCAAATGGGAGAAGATATTCACCAATGATACATCCAATAAGGGCTTAATGTCCAAAGAACTCATACAACTTAACACAAAGAAAACAATCCAATTTAAAAATGTGCAGAGGAGCTGAATATATAATTATCCAAAGAGGACATATAGATGACTAAGAGACATATGAAAAGATGCTAATAGACATAGAGAAAAGGGAACCCTCGTCCATTGCTGGTGGGATTGCAAATTGGTGCAGTCACTATGGAAAACAGTATCGAAGTTACTCAAAAAATTAAAAATAGAATTACCTTATGACCCAGAAATTGCGCTTTTGGGTATTTACCCGAAGAAATCCAAAATACTAATTTGAATATATGTACCCCTATGTTAACCACAGTGTTATTTACAATAGCCAAGATATGGAAGCAACCTAAGTGCCCACCAACAGATGACTGGATGAAGATGTGGCACATATACACAATGGAATATTACTGGGCCATAAAAAAGAATTAAATTTTACCATTAGTGACAAACAACACGGATGGACCTAGAGGGTATTATGCTAAGTGAAATAAGTTAGAGAAGGACAAATACTGTCTGATTTCACTTATATGTGGAATCTAAAGAACAAAATAAGTGAACAAACAAAACAGAAACAGACTCGTAGATACAGAGAACAAAGTGATCGTTGCCAGATGGGAAGGGGCTTGGGGAGTTGTGTGATAAAGGTGAAGGGATTAAGAAGTACAAACTGGTAGTTACAAAACAGCCACAGGGATATAAAGTACAGCATAGGGAATATAGTCCACAACACTGTAATAACTATGTATAGTGTCAGGTGGGTACTAGGCTTATTGGGGGGAAATCACTTCGTTAATTATATAAATGTCTAACCACTATGCTGTACACCTGAAACTAATATAAAGTAATACTGAATGTCAACTGTAATTGAAAAATAAAAAATATAGTGACTTAATGCTATGAATGTCCCCTAAGTGCTAATTTACAGCATCCTACAAATTTTGATATGCTGCATTTTCATTTCATTCAAAATACTTACAATTTCCATTTTGAATTCTTTTTGACTCATATGTCAGAAAGGCTAAATGACTGACCCAGGGACAAGTGTGAAGAAGCAAGGGAGCTGAAATTCGAATCCAAATCTACCTCATTAGAAAGCCCGTGTTCTTAGTCACTATGTAGTTACCCAAATGGGACAGCTTTCACACCTTCCTCTCGTCATATGTAGGCTGTTTCTAATGCAATACTCTTCCTAACTTCTACTTGGCTTTCAAACTCACTGAAAGCATTACCTATGTAATAACAAATAATTTTTAAATAAATACAAAACCAGAATGAACGCTAATATTTGTTGAGGGGTTACTAAATTCCAAGTAATATATGTTCAATTCTTACATCAACCCTCAATAATCAATAGCATAGTTTCCATTTTAATGCTGAGGAAATGTCCAAGGTCATAAGCTGCTAAGTGGGTAAGTGGCAGAGGTGAGATTTAAACAGTTTTCTATCTTCAAACCTCCTGGGGAGTTTGAGAAGACCTAGCAGGGGGCCTAACCAAAGACATACATTAAAACTCCCTAAAAAACCTTTCAAAAATATATATGGTCCAACCAGTTGATCCCCCCCAATAACCAGTTGCATTACTATACATTAACAATGAATAATCCAAAAAGGAAATCAAGAAAACAATTCCACTTAACAGCATCAAAAAGAATACAAATAACTTTAAAAATAATGAGTACAAATTGAATAAATGAATATATTCAGCAGGGACAAAAGGCATCCACTGGAAACTACAAAATACTGCTGAAAGAAATGAAAGAAGACATAAATAAACAGAAAAACACCCCACATTTGTAGCTTGGAAGGTATAACATTGTTAGGTTGACAATTCTACACAAAAGGATCTGCACATTCAGTGCATTTCTCAACAGAATTCCCTGCAGAAATAGAAAAATTCACCCTAAAATTCATATGGAATCTTATGTTACCCTAAATAACAAAAATAATTTTGAAAAAGAAAAACAAAGTTGGAGGATGCACACTTCCTAATTTCTTAACTTACTAGAAACATATAGTAATCAAAACATTGTGGTACTGGCATAAAGACAGAGCCATAGACCGATGGTATAAAATGAAGAGCCCCCAGATTAATTCTCACATACATAGTCAATTGATTTTCCATCAGAGTGCGAAAACCACTCAATGGGGGAAATGACAAGTCTTTTCAACAAATATTGCGGGAAAACTGGATATCCACATGTAAAAGAATGAAGCTGGACCCTTACATTACCATATATACATATATAATTTATTCAAAATGGATCAAAAACCTAAATGTAAGAACTAAACCTGTTAGAAGAAAACAGGAAAAAATCTTCATGACTTTGGATTGGCAGTGGTTTCTGAAATATGACACCAAAAGCACAAACAACAAAAGTAAAAATAATAAAACTAAATTTCATCAAAATGAAAAACTTTTGTACAAATAATGCTATCAAAAAAGTGAAAAGACAACACACAAAATGGGAGAAAATATTTGCAAATCATATACCTGATAAGGGATTGATATATAGAACATACAAAGGACTCCTACAACTCAACAAAAAAACAACCCAATTCAAAAATAGGCAAAGGACTTGAACAGACATTTTTCCAAAGAAAATATATAAGTAGCCACCAAGTACATGAAAAGATGCTCAACATTATTAGTCATTAGGGAAAATGCAAATCAAAATCACGATGAGATAGATAATACCTCACACCTATTGGGATGCTATTTCCTGTTTCAAAAAAAAAGAAAGAAAACAGAATAAGCATTGGCAAGCATGTAAAGAACTAGGAACGCTTGTTCCTTGCTGGTGGGAATGCAAAATAGTGCAGCAACTATGGAAAACAGTATGGCCATTCCTCAAAAAATTAAACACAGAATTACCATATGACCCAGTAATTCCACTTCCGGGTATATATACCTGAAAGAATTTAAAGCAGGGACCCAAACAGATATTTGCACAGCCATGTTCATAGTGGCATTATTTATTAACAGTCAAAAGGTAGAAACAACCCAACTGTCCATCATGAATGGAAAAACCAAATATAGTATATACAGACAAAGGAATATTATTATATTTAATATACTCAAAAAGAAAGGAAATGTTGACACATGCTACTATTATGAATGCTGAAGATACTGTGTTATGTGAAATAAGCCAGACGTAGAAGGATAAATATTATATGGTGGCCCAGGGCTGGTAGGGTGGTGGAGAGGAGAATGAGGAGTTACTGTTAATGGGTAAAAGGTTTAAATTAGGAAGATGAAAAAGTTCTAGAAATGGATGGTGGTGATGGTTGAGTAACAATGAATGAACTTAATACCACTGAACTGTACACTTAAAAATAGTTAAAATGGTAAATTTTATGTTATGTTTTTATCACAATACAAAATAAATTTTAAAAAGTAAAAAAAAAAGATTAAACAAACTGAACAAATCTAAGTCTTCACTGTAGTATGAAATGATTCCATTTCCACATTACTGAGAAAACTGTATTCAGGAAAAGTTATGTGAAATACAGTGAAAGAAAATTTTATGTCATTATTTTAGTTATAAATGTATTCCGAATGGCTTTCATTGTTCCAATAGTTACCTGCTCCATTTCCTCCCTTTTGATACCCAGGATGCTTCCCATTAATCGTAACACTTCATGACGCTGATTTTTTGGTGTGTGGAAATGTCCAATAAAGAGGTTTCTCATTAGAACTCTATAAAAATGAAGGCAGAAACAGCTTTAGCTAACTCAACAAGTTATCCCATCCCAATATTTAGTGAGCCCAAACAATAAACACTAAGCACATAAATATTTAATTGTACTTAAACAACTTAATTGTAAAACACAAAACAATAAAATATTTTAAAGTAACTTAAAAAAAATCCTTGACACAGCTAATTAAGAATACTTCATACAACAACCCCAAATGTTTTTCAAACACACTTACTAGCCAGCCACCCATTTTCTTCAAGCAAATAACCCCCTGCGATGGTGCCTCATTAGTAATTCTCAGTGCCTGTCTGTGTTGATGTCAACCTTAAGAGACTCTTCAGATTTTTCCCTCCCCACCTTAAATGGTGATGGTAGTTTGTGTGCTTAATGGTTATGCTTCTATTTCCCTACACACATTTACTAAAAATTCGCTAATAATGTCAAAATCTGTAAAATATTAATGATATATTACATATACCTATGTAATAGGATTTCAGACCTAATACATTTGAGCAACTATGTTCATTTAAGGACAGTAAAGAGAGTTAAAAAAGTATTGGAAGAATAAACTTTCTAAGTGTAGTGATGTTTTAGTGCTTCCATATGGCTTTAAAAAAAAGAATTTGAGCCGAGAAAACCTATTTAATCAAGAGAAGAGAAATTATTCTACCTATCCCTCATTAAAACTACTCACATCTTATCACCATATAAGAAAAAGAAAAAGCTTTTAAAAAATTTAATCACATATAAACATCGACATGAAGTTTTTAATCATAAAAGTAGTCTCTATAAAATACATAAAAGTTAAAAGGCAGAGCATACTTGTCTACTTTTCCTTCTGTGCTGTTTACTAAAGTCATTAATTTCTTTTGTACATCATCCAGCATTTCTTGTCGGAGCTCATCTGTTTTAAAACATGTGAATAAAGATAGTTATTAACTGATTGAAATAATATGGATGAATATATAATGAGATTTAAGACATCTTTACCATGAATTTTGAATACATGCACTTATTCTAATTAGGAAGATTCAATTACTTCCATCTCTTCTTTGGTTTAGGGAACTAAGCTTGCTGGTATAGAAATTACTTAGAAGCCAGCATATGCATATATGCATTAACTCACATGGTTTACCCCCAATAAAGCAATCAATTCTTTAACAGAAAACTTAAAACCTCCCCAAAATTATACACACACACACACACACACACACAGTCACGGGATGTAAAGCACAGCATAGGGAATAGAATAGAGTCAATGGAACTGTAATAGCTACATACTATTGGGGGGTGTAGCAGATTGGGGAAGGGGTTCTTACTTTGTGAGGGGTATAAATGTCTAATCATTATGTTGCTTTATATATCTGAAACTAATTTTAAAAAAATAAAAAAGGTTTTCATTCTCTTCAGAAACTTAATAGCAAAGGAGATTTTCACCACTGCTTCCTTGCGGGAAACATTTCCAGAACTACTCATTAATGGGAAGAAATGGAAAAGACAGTTTTAGATTTTCCTTTTTCCATTTTCCTGGCTGGACTCTGCTTTTTGGTGAGCTAAGAAAAGTATCTAAGACAACTGACACCATGGCTCAGGATGTAACTGAGAGGCAAATTCTGGGGTGCATAAACTGCAAAATATAATTCACATCACGGCTTCTAATATACTAATTGAGATACTCCAATTTGACTGATTTAGATGGATGTTTGGACTCTTAAAATTCTTATTTAAAAAGGAAGCAAAATCTGTAAAATCTTGGTGAATTGTTGGAATTTGAACAGTATTAAAAGCAGTGTCTAGAATTATAACAGGAAATGCTCTGTACAGAAATTCAACTACTCCACAGGGCCAAGGATTCCTAGACTAAGAAACTCTCCGCCAAACCCATGGCGTTTACACCTGTCACCTCAGAAATGGATAGTTTGAGCTGAAGGAGATGCTTGTTAACTTCAAGTTAGATTACAAATTTCATTCTGAAAGAAATGAAGAGAAGGCTGCTTTGCGAATGGGGCTCTATTTTTCAAATCAAGAAACACATCCAAACACTAGACTCTGACCTCTTTCCACAGAACTACTCTTGAGTTATGCTGCATTTACTGAGTAGTAGCTGGATACAAGTTCCCTTATCAGATATATGACTTACAAATACTTTCTCCCATTCTTTGGGTTGTCATTTCACTCTCTTGATGCTATCCTTTGAAGTATAAAACTTCTTCATTTTACTGAAATCCAATTTATTTTGTCTTTTGTTGTTTCTGCTTTTAGTGTCATATCTAAGAAACCACTGCCTAAATCCACATCACAAAGACTTACTCCTATGCTTTGTCCTAAAAGTTTCACAGTTTTAACTCTAACATATAGGTCTATGATCCATTTCGCGTTAATTTTGGAACACGGTGTGAGGCAGGGGTCCAACGTTGTTCTTGTGTATGTGCGATCTCGTTGTTCCAGTGCGGCGTGTCAAAAGAACTTTCTTTTGGCCCTCTGGTTGAAACTCCATTGACTACAAATGTATGGTTTATTTCTGGACTTGCAATTCCCACTGCAAGACTTCTGCGAATACTTTTTCTTCTAGCTGGAAAACTCTTTTCCATTGACACTACCTATTAACTCCTATTCATCCTTCACATCTCAGTTCCCAGGTCACTTCCTCAAAGAAGTTTTCTCTGAACCTTCAAAATTAGGCCAGGTTCATCTGCTTTATATTTTCATTCTGTCTTGCACACTGCCTAAAATTCTGACTTAGAGTATTAAACATATATATGAACTGTCCAGTTTAACTGCTTGTAATGGCTTATGTTTTTTCTAAATTGCAAAAATCTGAATTGCAAAATGTAATTCGTGTAATAGGCTAACTCTACCAAAATAGATGGTTGCCATAACCATATTATAAAAGCAAGGTTTGTGTTTGGAAAATCTACTACAAACATTTCCTTTCCTGTCTTTCCAGTAAGGAATTTAAGCTTGGACATTAAAAAAAAAAAGAGCAAGAAAGAGAACAAGACTATTATTAAAGTCTGAGTCAGTAAAAGCCATTTTAGATTCTTACTGTGCATAAATATACTATGAACAAACGTTGCTGTCTGGGCCTTTTCTAGTACTACATTCTGAATGTAAAGAGAATTCTCAACTATCAGAAGAACAGCAAGTAAATTAAATTAACCACTCTGAATTAACCATCCCACTCACGAACTAAAGAGCCAAAGTAAAGATGGGCATGGCCTTCTCTTTCACCCTCCTTCTCTCCTTTCCATGGGTATAGAAAGGCAGCAGAGAAAAAGAGGTCAAACTCATCCTACCTCTACCTTCCATTTCTCTGAGATTTCCATTCTCCTACCTTTCTTCTAACATTAATGATTTTTTATATTTACATGTTAAAACGATAATAGTCTACATATATTAGGTTACGCAAATTATTAAATTAATTTCAACTATACCTGTTAACTTTATAACATGGCTACTAAAAAATTTTAAATTATACATGTGCCTTGCATTATGGTTTTATTGGATAGCACTGAATTGAAACATAACCAGGAAATAACCACTGTACTATACTGTTTCTTATTTAAAAAGCAAAGACAAAGCTGAATGATAAATAGACATCTTCAGAGTAAAATTTACAAAGCAGAGTTGATGCTGATAAAAACGATTTTAGTAAAATAAATTAGGAAAATATAACTTTGCTTTATGAAAACCTGATCAAGAAATCTGTCTTAATAAAGTTCAAGCCAAAAATATTTTCCTGATGAAAATTAAGATTGGTATAATTTCGATTAAAATCTCTGTGTTCTAAAAGGCAAGCTCAAAACATCCTTAAAGCCAAAATTACAGGGTGAAAGTTTCTGAAAATCATCAGAATACAAGTTAGTCCTGGGCTAATGTGACAGAGAACTGATAACTGCGTATGCTTGCAGGCAGGCAGGCAGAAGGTTACTTCAAATTCAAGTACCAGTTTAAATGTAAACTGCTATTTGAGTCTAGAAAAGAACCCTCAGAATTTGGGGGAAGAGGTTGAAAGGTTGGTATTAACCAGGGAAGGTTTAGAAAAAAAAGTCAAATACTGACTTCAAAGATGCTTACAAACTCTCTCTTCAGGAACCTTTATTCTCCTCCCATCAGAGATTCTGAATATTTCTCCAGAAAAACTGAATACTTATTCAAACCACAATTTGAAATCAGAACTGTATTTATATGGGCAGGCAAAATACAGCTATTCAGAAATGGGTTGTCAGCCAAATACAATATTCCTGTGAAATAATCTATCATATTCAAAAAAATCCTTAGGAAGTTAAAAAAAAAAAGGTGAGGGGGGGATACACTTTAAGCAATAAAGCAACTGAGATTTAGTCTAATTTAGGGAAGAGTTAATCTCAATATATGACATCCTAAGACCTGCCATATACGCCTCTTCTCTGTAATGCCACGCACCATGGTCTCCATCACTTGTTTTAAAAAAATCAAAATTGTACATAAACTGTAATTGACTAAAACAAATCAACACATCATAATTTTACATTTTACTTGTGATTAGTTAACACTGCACTATAATACTGTCTTCAGAGAACATCGTAAAATTAAGTCACACTCCTTACAAAGTCATTTGGCTATTTCATGACTAAGCTCCCTTGGACAAGATTCAAGTGAGGCTTAACCGTCACCTGACTAGACTGGGGGTTGGAGCGGACAGTGCGTCAGGAGACCTGCATATGAATTATGGCCCTGTCACAAGACCTGGATATGAATCATGGATCTGTCACTAGGGCCAGACTTGGTTGCCTATTTTGTAAAATAAGCATGCTTATCGCAAAGGATTTTTAGAGAATCTACTGAATGATTAAATGTGACTTTTCTAAACAGTCAAGTGCTATATAAAGCATTAGTACTCATTCATCTGCTTTCTTAAAATATCACCTTTCATCCAAGCCCTAACCAATATCAATAATATGTATCACTTTGGTTAACATTAATATTGATAATTTTTTCTCTATTTTGCCTTATTTGTCATCTTTACAAACCAAGGCAAAGGAGTAACAGTAGGAAGAAGAAAACAAAATGTGACAAAGATGATTTCATTTACAGATATTTCAGTAAATAAACTGAGTCTAGTGTCTTACTTGCACTGGCTACTTAAAAACTAAATTTAAATCTGATACATTAAGTCTAATATAAGGAAATTTCACCTCTTCACTTAATTAAATATAATCAAAGCAAAAGTTAGAAATTAAATGGTCTTTTATTACAAAAGTTCAACTTACACAAAATCATTTTCATTACACCACCACGTAATATTTTTAAATGTATTTATTTACATTTGAAGTTAAGATATATTAGTATCTGCTTTGTCTTTCAATTCAATTCTTTTCAACTGTATAGGACACAGAATTTTAAGGTGTAGAATACATGGTGAATACTTTCTTGTTCCATAATTATTAATTGCTAAGTGATATTCCACTTCCTAGCAATGAACTCACAGGAAAAGAATTTTTATTAATACAGTATAACCTCATTAATTTGAATTTCACTGGATCAGAATCAGTGATTAAACTGAAAGAGCAATGTTGAGGTCTACTGGATTATTTGTACAGTTAAATCATGTACAGTTAAATATGTGCATTTGAAAGAGGTTTTACATAAATATTTTTAATGTAACCAGATCAAATTTATTATCCCTCTCTATATTCCCCCCTCAACTCTCCACTATGAATTCAGATAATTTGTACTGCATTTTTCCATATCAAAACTAAATTTTTTTAAAAGACTGAATACTGTGAGTCAGGTTATATATTTATTTAATTTTTAAAGGTTCACATAGCCCAGCCATACTTCCCAAAGAGGACAATTTTGTCGGTGAGAAGTAAAGTCATAACAATAATTTTGCCACTTGCTGAATATCATCATTACTATAGAAAATATACTAAAGACAAAAGGCTTTTTTCTAGACTGCAGACTGAACCTCAATTCATTTCTGAAAGCTCCCTGTTGCAAATCAACACAGAGTAAATCTGGCCCCCAAAATGTTTTGTTCAGTTCACACAGAGCTTTTTTTGGAAAAACGTAAATTAGGTGTCATGTTAAAAAATTAGAATATTTCACATGAAAGTCGACATTTCCAGTGTCTTTTGAAAGATCTGAAGATCTGGCAACATTGGGCCCACGTTCCTGCATGCTAACAGTTGGGTGGAACTGAGAATTTGCTGCCCCGGATAAGAAACTCTACAATTCACCAGTCTCTACTCAATTCTATTTGCTCTTTTATGTTACAATTTGGGCCCGAGTTTACAATTTGTGTTTGTGATCCATACATATAGTTTCATTTTTTCACCTCTGCCCACTCAGCACTCCACCCCCACACACACACACCCCCTCCTGAGGTCATTACTAGTTCACCGGATCTACAGAACGTGCCACATAGTTTCACATGAATTCCTCCCTCTGTCTACAATGCTCTTCCCCAATTCCCTGCCTGCTTAGCTGTACCTATTCATCACTCAAGTGAGGTCAAGTCTACCCTTCACCAGCCTTTCCTACCCTTTCATACCACCATGACCAAGTAGAATGGATTACTCCTTCCTTTCGAAACAACTTGCTGCATGGATGTGATTACATGCAGTCTTCCCCTTCATGCCTGACTGTAAACCTCCTGAAGGTAGGACCCCTGTCCCCTTACCTTTGTATCTCTAGTGCCTATTTTAATGCTTTAACACAATAGAAAACAATGAATTTTTGATAAATAAACGGAAGAATGACTGATTTTTCTCTGGGAAGGGAGACTATCTGGGAAGAACAATGCAGGACAAAAAGAATAAATGATTTATATTCTGAACTACTCATCCACATGAGGGAAAATACACAAAACATATTAATTCAAAACATTCCCATCTCTACATAATTTACTTTTTCCTTTATATTTAGAAGAATTAATAAAACACACATGTAAAAATAGAACCATTAAGTTGAAAAGGGCTTAATTATTTATCTGATGCATAATTTTTTCTTAACTAAAATTTTGGCATTGTGTTGCATACCCAGATGTTTATATCATCACAAATAATTTTTTTAACCATTTATGTCAATTCAGAAAACTGCATCTGGTATTTCTTATATGTTTCCTCTAAAATCACCACTTCTGCCAAAAACATCTATAAAGAAATCCCTCAAAAGGTTTGGGTAACAAAGCGTCTGGGAATGTATTTGGCCTATGTTCAACAGGACATTATATGTTTTCTTGTATAAATCATGTCCTGGAAAACGGAATATCTTTATTTAAAATAAAAACTCTACCATCCAGCACCATAAAGGTAGTTCCATGAAAAACATTTTAAACTTCTCTTATATTTGTAGTTTTAAAACATGTTTTCATGCTTCATATTACAGGTTTAGTAGGTCTCATTTTATACATTCTTCTAGATTCTCTTTAAAAAAACAATCTAAGGAAATTTTCCATTCTTAACTCACAGAAGACTTTTTTAAAAAGCAGTCACCAAACATTTCTAAAAAAACACATCAGTTACGGGGCCCTTTAAGATACAGTTATAAACTGAAGACAGACCAAAAAGATTTTCCCAATGCTAGAATCTAAACTTGTATGGTTTATGAAAACTTATTTTTTCTTTGTGTACAAAATTCACCACTCTTTTGAATAACAAGTTATCAAAACAAAAACTATTTTGTACTTTCAATTTTATCCCATCATTTTCATTTAAGCAGGAATTTACCTCAAAAAATGATGGTAAAGAACAAGAAGCTTAAGAAGGAAAATTACAAATCTGGCCATAAATATAGCAAGATAGTCTATATGTGTGTATTTTGTCATGAATGACAATTCCATAGAAATTATGAACTCTGATCAACCCAGAATAGTTAATGAAAGACTCTATCCTTTCATAGAGGGCTAGTGTCTTGAGTTTAAAAAATCAATAAAAATAAAGGATGGCATGTGAAGTAAGTCTTTGGAACAATATCAAACAAAGAATACTTTTAGGTAAAATGTTGCAAGAATAATTTCTAAAAGGAAGGAAAGCAGTAATTCTTCTACCAGACAACACCATCTATTGAAACACAGCATCTGTAATATCTTGGGGTTTCCTTTCATCATTGCTTTCCCTTAAGGGGTGGTGGGGGGAGAGAAAGAAGTTCTTACATTATCAGGGTAAAATCCTACTACTGGTTGAGGGCTTTGCTCAAGTTCCTTTCCTCCCTGGAATGCCCCGGCCCTTAATGAGATTCCTGGGGAACTAAATATGCACCATCTAATGACCACCCTGGGCACCACTGCCTTCAACTGGGAACCTATGGTGCATCAATACTGTTACTTCCCCGCAAAGGGGATCCGATTGAGTGTGTCACACAGTATCTAACATGAAGCCACGTAGTTGGTTCTAATTAAGTACTTAATGCCTGATAAAGTGTCCTCATACTTTTCATTCAAAACCTATAAACACCCTGAACTCATAAGCACAGTTGCACACACATGGCACTAACAATTATGTATTGAATGATTGAAATCATCAACAATTTACTGTTTTAATACTGTTAATACACAATTGCTCTTTTCATGTCTGACCTGACCAGACTGAATCATATTGTCTCTGGTAGCAATGACATAGTCAAGTATTTTGAATAAAATGCCACTTTTTAAAATGAGTTTCCTAATATTGTTTAAATGTCGAAACTGCATATTAACTAATCATCGGTCTACAGATGCTGAGAAATAAAACAATACTTTGCCTCTAGATTCAAGTCTGTATGTGTACTTTCTTGCAACAAAAGCCAATCTGTACTTTTCAAAATTGTTTCTCCTGGCAAATATTTTTGCTGTCTGGCCAAGTTTAGCGTTAAAAATAAAGTACAGTATTACAACATCAATCAACATTTAAAGTACTTAATGATCTATGAAAGAAAATATACAGTGATTCTTTTGAAACAACCAAGCCAATTAAAGTTTTATTAATATTATCAAATCAAGAGTGTAGCTTTGAGAAAATAAAATCATATTTTTGTTTAGAGATATGAAAGCAATATCAAGAACTTAGGTAATAAAAGAAAAAAGATTGCTAAGAGAAAAAAGACTGGCAGAACAGTTTCACGACACAACAGAACTGTGTCCTTGCTCCCTTCCTGTCTGTGCAACACTGGCCTCCTGCCTGTGCTTTCAAACCAGTGTATAAGCATAATTTGAGCTTTTGCTGTAGCTAATACTGAGTCCACAAAATGAGTGCAAAGTTCCGATACATTTACAATGATTATAACTGTAATTTCTTACATGAATAGGGACCTAGGCCACCTAAGTCTTGTCATTTATAATCAAAATCTGAAAAAATTCTACTACTACTGGGGGGTTGAAATGGTACCTGAACAAGCACTAAGGGAAGCACGGACGCTGATACTATTTATCAACTGCAATAAGTCATAGACTTTTTTTCTTACCATCACCTACCGGGAATGACTCAGGTGGGTGTCTAATAGGGGACACGGCCTTAAATATTATACACACACACAGCATTCACACAGCACTGAGTTATCACAGACCCATGAGTTGGTTCAGAATACCGCCTTTCACCTCCAGCAGGCGCGCCCAATCCTAAGATATCAGTTCTCTGGCGAATCCCCTGGGTGCCCAGTGTGTCTCCTCTGGGCTGTTCACCTGTCATCCGGCTAATGCTGTAGTTGCGCTGGCCTTCGACCTAACGGGACTGTTTTCCCAGTAAATACTGCCTCCAGCAAAGGGCAAGCATTTTAACATTTAAGGTACAACCCAGAGGATACTGTTCTGTCGTCCAAGGAGATGGAGATACAGACAAATACAAGTCAGACTATAAACAACCATTTTCCTGACAGGAAGAACTATAGGAACATGGAGAGAACACGAGCTTTGGTCAAGGGGAAAAGATTCGAGTTCAAATCTCAGTTTAACTTGTAAAGTAGAACTAATACCACCTACTTTACAGTTGCTTGTGAAGTGTAAATAAATGAGAAGACTAAATAATACTGTATGTTATATAAAAGGTCCATGATACTCAGGGTATAATTGTTTCCTTGATGCCTATTTCGAGCCCCTCTATTAGATTTAGATTTCCAAGGCCAGCCAAGTCTTACAAAATAAACACAGGACTTTTAGTTGGGCAGTAATTTGCCTCCGAATCAAATTATCTTGAGGCAAACTACCTCACGTGACCTACCCTACTGATGTTTGCATCTCTAAGCATCTCTCACCGCCTGTCTCCTGCTGGGTTAGGCCAACACTTTGGCTTGTCCTCCGGCACCCATGTGCCAGCAGTTCTCCTCTGCTTGCCTCCCTAGCGTTCAAGCCACTGTTTCTGCTGTCTGACAGTCTCTCTGCTGTGGCGTATTCTTCTGCTTTTGCCTATTTCTAATTTCTATTTCATTGTAGGTGGTACCTCTTAATTCCTTAGTTACGTGTCTTACTGCCATGGAGCCAAACCTAGACACCTAAATTCAGTGTATTTCTAGATTCAATTATTACCTTTCTGATATTTTTAAATCATCACCTATTAAATGCAGCCCTAGAATAGCTTCAACTTCCTAGGGACCCTTAAACCAGAGATGAAAGGAGGATATGCCATCTTCTTCAGCTTTTAGATTCAACAAAGCACCTGATTATCTGAGGCCCAAGGGAATTGACAGGACTTATGAGAAACCTTATAAGCATTAAGAAATACATGATGAATGGCCTGTATGTAACACACCATCTATAATCACGAAAAGCTGCTTATACCCAGACATTCATTATACAGAAAGTCCCTCCTTTACATGACAACATTGCGCTAACACGTCAGAAGGCTTTAGGCAGGACGAACATGGACTGATTAAGGAGAAGTGATAATCATCAAAAATCAGGCCGGTCCAATCTCTCCCCTTGATGGCCCACAGGGTGACAGCCAACACAACTGGACAACTGGCCTGCCGCAACACCATGGAGAACTGACAGCACAGCCAGGGCCAACTTAGGACTCTGGTTTCACTTGGACCATATTCAAACTGAAGCAAATGGGTCATGGAAGATGGAGATGGAAGTCACCCACCAATGGAAGCTGGTTTCACTCATCTGTACCAACGCATGGGGGAAGATTACATTTGATTTAACACTAGTGTTGTGGGGGCGCGGGGGGAAGGAAAAGAAAAAACCCTACTTTGTTTTTTGAGTTCTTCCATTTGTTCTTCCTTTAAATCTAACTGTTCTGTGAGTCTTGATGCTGAATCCAACGCAGCATTTGCTTCATCCAGACGCTCCTGAGAAAGGAAAGTTCATTAATAAGCAGCATACAAAGACCATTTCACAAACTACAGGGCTGGAAGACATCTCGGAATCAATCAACCCTTTTCATTTCAGCCGATGAAGCTGTTCCTCTGTGACCTTGGGGGCGATCACACCACTAGCAAGTGTCAAAGACAGAACCCACACTTCACAACACAACACTGTCTCCTTTAGAGGAACTAATCAGAAAAAGACAACATGGGGACAAAAGTGAAAAGAAAAGTGGCAATAACAGGAATAAAAGCAAATACAAAAAGTCAAGAAATATAGCAACACACGTTCTTTTTAATTTTTGCAAGCCTGACTGGTATAAAGTTATGTTTCACTATTACTTTATTACTTTAATTTTTGCTTCCCTAACTACTAGTGAATTTGAGCATTTTTGTTTTCATGTTTACAGAACAGGTACACCTGCTCTTCTGAGAAAATCTCTTTGCGTACCTTGCCTGGTTTTCTGCTGTGCTGTCTTTTGTCAGTTTGTAAGAGTTCCTTGCATAGTAGGTGTGAACCCTTTGTCATCAGTGCTACAAATATTTGCCAGATCTGCCATTTGTCTTTTGACTAAATATGTTTTGCCGTGTGAAAGTGTTTAAATTGTATATAGTCAATTTTGCTTTTATAGCTTCTTTTTAGTCTTGGTTAGGCTCCTCCTTGCCCATAGTTTGTACATGTGGTCTTCTAGATTTTCTTAAAAAGATATTTATTCTTTACAAAAATATTTACATCTTTAAAATAATGTTTCTCAATTAGAGCGCGTTTAACATTCCTGGCCCCTGACCACTAAATGCCAGAAGACCCAGGCAATCACCGTAATAACCAAGGGGACCCCCAGATTTCCAGTACCACTCGTAGCTGAGAATCCTTGCTTTAATACAACTGGAATTTACTTTTGTATACAGTGTAAGATAGGGGCCCAATTTTATTTTCTTCCATATATTAGATAATCGATCCTATTTCCCCATTAAACTGAAGTTAGTTTAGGGTTTAGTTTTAAATTCTCAAATATATCTTGAGCTCTATTTCTGGATTCTCCTTCTTTTCCACTAATCTAGTCAATATGATATTGATTTATGGCTCTATTTTGATATTTAGTAGGCAAGTCCCTCCTCACTGTTGTTCTTTTGCACAATTTTCTTGGCTACTCTAGAGTATTCAGTCATGTAAATCGCAGGTCAAGTTTTATCACCTTGAATCAGAGTGTGATAGCTTTTTTGATGCATCATCTTGGATAGGCTCTAGTCTCCAGTTATTCAAATATATCTAGATTGAATTGCTATAAAGGTATTTTAAAAATATAATGAAAGCCTCTAATCAGCTGAATTTAAAAAGCTACATTATCCTGGATGATGAGGGTGGGCTTGACTAATCAGTTGAAAGTCCTTGAAAGCAGGACTGAGGCTTCCCGCGAAAGAGAAGACATTGCTTCTGTGGATATCAAGTTCCATCCCTAACCATGGAACCATCCTGTTTGTGATGCTCCTTCCTGCCCTCCTATGGACAGAGCTTTGGTCCATGCCTGAGAGTTCCAGCCTGCCTGGGTTGTCATCTTCCCATTCTGACTTCCAGCCCTCTAAATTTCGGACTCGCTTAGCCAGCCCCCACAATCACACTGCCAGTTCCTTGTAAAAATCTCGTAGGTGTGTATTCACATATATCATCCATATCTATGTGTATGTGTGTGTGGGTGTACACATGTATATTCATACGTAAAACTTTAATATTCAAAACCCACAAAACTAAATATAATATAAACGAAATTTAAATAAGCTTTGAAATTATATTTTTTAAAACCATGTAGCATTTAAGAAATTATTAAAACTTAAAATTACATCAAGACGTTTTCAAAAACTAACATTCCATTTTGTTATTCTTTCTACCATTTGTTTGGTTTTTATTTCATTAATTTCAGCTTGTATCTTTTTTTTTTTTTTTAGTGTGTTTTTCCAGGATCCATCAGCTCCAAGTCAAGTAGTTGTTTCAATCTTGTTGTGGAGGGCATAGCTCACAGTGGCCCATGTGGGGAATGAACTGGCAACTCTGTTGCTAAGAGCAACCAACCAACTGAGCTAACCGGCCAGCCCTGCTTTTATCTTTAGTAATTCTTTCTTTAGTTTCTCATGACTTATTTTGTTCTTTTTCTAAATATATGCTACATTTTAAATTAAAAAAAAATAAAGTTAGTTTAAAAAGAAGACATCTTCTATTCCAACAATATGGCAGACTAGATACTCTGGACCCACTGGAAACAACTAGAAGGGCTGGGTAAAATATTCTTTTTAAATATGTTAATGAGTTGACCAGAAAGTAAGCATAAATGGTCAATAATGTATTAAAAGATGCCTGACATCTTTAGTAGTCAGAGAAATGCAAATTAAAACCATAAGAAGATAGCCCTTCCCACACAGCACATAGACAAAAGCTTAAAATATTCTGATAATGCTAAGTGTTGCCGAGGATGTAGAACGAGCACTCTAAGTACTATTGGAAGGAGTAAATCAGCACAACTGCTTTAGAACACCATTTGCCATCATCTAATGAAGTCGCCATCATGTAAAATTGCTCACATGGACCCATGACTCAGCAATTCCAGTGCAGATACACACCTGAAACTCCTGCACGAAAGTGCATAACCACATTGTCTGTACAGCAGACAATGAAAATGTCCTTTACCAATAAAATGTGTACAAAATTATATATTCATGCAATAAACAGAGCAGGAAAATAATGGACCATCTGTACACAGTAACATGGCTGACACTCATGAACATAATACTAAGCAAAAAATGCAAGTCACAGAATAATTTTTCAATTTACATACAGTTAAAAATTCCATTTATATAGAGTTCAAAAATATGCAAAACCAAATGGAGTATTGTTCAGAAATGCAAATCTATGTGATAAAACCATAAAAAAACAAGGTGCTGACAAACATAAAATTTTGGAATAATGGTTATCTAGAAGGTGGTGAGTAGAGGATAAGACGTGGAGGAGTGCGGAAGGAACTTCAAAGGATGACACTCTACGTCTTATACTGGGTGATGAGAACGTGGTATTTGCTGCGCTGTTCTTATATTGTATACATATTATCTAAATATTTCATAAACATTTCAAAACTTTACAGGAACCATAGTTTCACTTATTTGGAATATTAATGTGCCTGAACAGCACATTTACCATTAATGACAGGTAAAGAAATTTTATTATTTTTTCCACCAGCTATCACCAGAGTTTACTTATGACTTAGAAGTTTATCCTCAATCTAAAAGCAAGTCACTTGGTATCATATTTCTTCACGAGGTTTCATTTTATTTATATCTTACACATACTTTTTGTATCTATGAAATACAGCACACTAATAAAGAGAAAAATATTTTAAAGGATTATGCTGCAAAAGAAAAAGATCTAAAGGGTTAATATACATTATTTTTATCCATATGAAACAAAGTACCTAATATATTTTGTTGAAAACAATTACAAAGTTAAAATTGTACATTATTTTTTTCTTCAGTGATCTCTAAAATACCTATCTGTGCTAAAAATTGTAAATGTCCTATCATCGCATATTTGCTGTGTCTACTCTAAACTATAAGTCACACAAGGAAAATCCTGAGTATCTTGTTCACTATGTCCCAGCATAGAATATTAATTAGCCACTCAAGCAATATTTAACAAATTAATTGTTTAGGAGATTATTTCCAAGACAAAGATTCTACAGGTAATTGTTTCATGAGTAATAAAATTTACCAGATACAAATATTTCAACCAACCTGTAACAACAGCAGTCTTTCTTCCAGATTTTCTGCCTTTTTTTTCCATTCAGCTATTAGCTGTTTGTTCTTTTCTAGTTCAGCTGAATACATAGCTTTTTCCTCTAAAGAGGTAAAAAAACGTTGCATTAGTATTTTGCAGTTGTGTGATAAAATTAGAATTTTAAACCACTTGAAATTTAGTAATTCAACAAAAACAGTTCAAATATCTCAAGAAAATTATATATGCCTCAGTGATAATATTAACTGGAATTGAAGTGATGAGATCAGTTTCCTCTGCCCAAAGTCTTCTCCATCTTGCAAACTCTTCTTTCCCTTTGGAACTCCACTCAAGTATTTCCTCTTTGGCAAAGCTTTCCCTATGGCCTCAGTACCTCACCACTTTGCACACGTCCACTCTAGTATTACATAGAGTAGAGGAATCATATATTTAAAATTCAAGATTTCAACCAGGACTAACCCTGGCCTATATATGTACAAATTTAAAGCTTAGCTTAGATGTAAAACTATAACCCCTGTTGCTTCATTAGCCTCATATCCCCTAATCCCCCACCCGTCCCCCATTAGCAATTAATTCATTGCCGATAATTACTGAATGTATGAATAAACAAACGGATGGGTGAATGCTCAAAAGGGGGTAAATCTGAGGATGGGAGGTAGATGTGAGAAAGCATATTCGGTTATGAGGGTAAAACTGCTCTGGCCGCTGTTATTGTGTCTCCAGAAAAGTATCTCCACCTGGAGTAGAAAGCGTAGTTACCTCAAAGTACAAATGAAGAGCTAAGAACAAGTTCATCGATATTTCAAAGCACAGCAGTTACTGGTGATTAACTCTTCGAAGTGTTCAACCTCCAAGCAATATCTCAAAACCTAACCATCTTCTCTACGTGTGCCTCTCTCTTCCTTTGCACCTCCCTCTTTATCACATGATTGTCCTTTCTATGTAACCTTTATACTTCCCCAACACTCACCTTAACTTGTCGTAATATGATACTAAACAAATTTTTAATAATTACTTTACATAGAGTTTATGACTAAATTGTAAAAGCAGTCTAAATCAACTCGTTAATGGCTACTTATCTTTTCCCCCTATAAGTGGGTAACCTTTCAAAGATATCCCATCCCATGCCCAATCTAAAATAGCACTCAAATAAGCCAAAATTCCCAATAACTACAATATGTTTTCTTCACGGAAAGACTGACCATACAACTTACCTTGCTGGAAATGCTCTAGTACCATCTGCAGGTTGGACAGTGAGACAGCATACTGCTTTACTTGTTCCTGGGACATAGAAAGCTGCAGGGCAGTTTCATCCCTTTGCGTGGAGATTACATTCAATTGTTCCTGCAATGACTCTACCTGCAAACTGGCTTGATGGCTTCAAACAAAAAGAATAAAAGTCAAACTGTTTCTATTTAGGTACTTTACCAAGATGAAACATCTTCCCTACATTTTACTGAATTAAATGCAAATTAGATTTCAAAGTATTCAGATAACTTTAACAAGATGGAAGCCTCTTCCCTACTTTTTAAAAATTGTGGTAAAATAGATACAACGTTTGCCATTTTAACCATTTTTGAATGTAGCGTTCAGTGGCACTAAGTACATTCACAATGTTGCATAACCACCACCACCATCCACCTGCAGAGAACTCTCTTCATTTTCTGCAAGCTGAAACTCCAGTCATTAAACAATAACTCCCTTTTCCTGCAGCAACCATAATTCTACTTTTTGTCTCTATGAATTTGACCTTCCTTACACTTTACTGCATTAAACTCAAGATAGATTTCAAAGAAACCTGAAGAGTGCCTCTAATCTTTGTTCTCCATTTTTGTTAATACAACCATCTTTTCTGTCAAAGTGACTTTGAATTAATGGCAGTCATTTTAAAGACAGAATTGGGCTAAACAAGAAATGTCACTGTAAGAAAAATTTACAAACAGCCTGCAACCTTTGTGCTTCCAGGCTAAACCTCTAAGATGTAATTTATCATAAAACTGTAACTTGTAAGGGATTTCGGAGGTCATTTTGTCCAGCTTCCTACCCAACAAACAAATGAATTCTATGACAGCCCGTTGCTTTTAACGCTTGCAACCACAGTGAAGTCACAGCTTCCCTAAGGTTAGCACGCTGATTAACTGCTGATTACTAGGTAATTATCTTTTACCAGCAGGTTGCTGCTTGCATTAAATAACCCCTACACCTGCCCCACATTATAAATCAGAGTTCCCTAAGAGATTTATACAGCATCTATCCAGGCTAATGTCACTGATGTACTTCCTTAATGTATAAGTATTACATAAAAAATATTGCAATAGCCTTTCCTGGGTTTTTAATATCCAGTTAAATCCTTATTCAAGAGCTGCCCATCAAAGCTCATTAAGAGCAGCTAACTTTGAAGAAACGTTACCCAACAGCACCCTCTTGTGGAAGGAGAAGTAAATTGGTAACCAGGAGACAACTGCCCTCAAATTCCCTGGACTTTATTCAACTTCCCTGATGAGCAAATCACTCAAAGGGTGATTGTAAGGAGGAAATGAGCTGTGATGTCACTCAAAAAGTTAATAAACTACGAGGTGTGACTGTTGTTAAATAAGGGGTCAAAACACCATAAGCTGGTTTGTAGATTTGAGTTATGTATGTAACAAATATTTACTAAAGATCTATTAACTATGGGCAAGAATATGTTTATGGGAAGAGTACAAAATAAATGGCACCATTCCTACCCTCAGGGCCCTTACATCCCATGGGTGGGAGAAAGTGTAAGACAGATCAACAATGACCTGCACCCTAAAGTAAATACAAGTGCCCTATCAAAGACACAAAATAAGATGCAGGTTCAAAGGAAAAAACATCCCACCAGTGTTTGGTTTGGATTTGAGGAGCGGGGTGCTAAATAAATCATTCTTTATGAAGGAAATGCTTCTATTCAAAGAAAAATTCTTCTACTCGAAGAACAGGTGGGATTACTAGAAAAACTGTTAGGGATCAGGCCCCCTTTCAGATAGAAGAAAGACTATGAACTGAAAAAGTAGAAGAAACAGGAAAATAGTAGCTGTATCTGAAGAACTGAGTGATACAGTTTGGATGGATACAGATGATAGTGACAAGTAGGGTTAAGGAGTAAACAGCCCAGGACCAAGTCACGGGAGTTGGCCCTGGTTTTGAAAAAAGGAGCAACACGGTCACAGCTCTACTTAACGAAGGGTATTCTGTCAATTATTATGAAGGGTAAATGAAATGGGGCAGAGATTAGAAACTGGTTTAATTAGAGAAAAGGGCCTGAAATCGAAAGGAAAGATTATCAATTTTATAAGCCTGAGGATGTTTTGGCATCTCTGCCAATGTGAAACACATACACAAATGACCATTCATTGTTTTCATTCCCATTTTAAACAAGTTTTCTTTCTGAGCATGCAGGCATAATCATACACCCTAGGAAGTGAGGGCGGAGGTCACCCTCACGAATATTGTCTTTACTGGCCCATAATTTCTTTGCAAACAGATATAATATCTATTATCTCCTCGTATCTCCCTCAGCATCACACATAGTAAAAAGATTAATACAAAAACGCATATACCACTAATGGCAATATAAATGGGCATGATTCTTCTGGAAGATTTGATGGTACATTTCAAAAGCGTTAAAAACGCCCTTTAAAACAGAACTTCCATTTCTAAAACTTTACGCTTAGGAAATAATCTGTTATCAACACAAAATACCTATCTTGAGATATCTTAGTAATTTTGAAAAGTTGAAACACTATACGTGTCCAATAATAAATGATTGGATTAAAGAATTTACGGCAATCCAAACAATGGTATACTATGGAGCCACAGAATGTTATTGCAGAAACATATGGATTAGCATGTACTGATACTCATATTAAGTTGATAGAAGCAGGTTACAAAACAGTATGAATAGTATGATCTCTGTTTTGCATGTATATGTTACACATATATACATATACATATGTATGTAATATGTACACACACATACAGATGCATATAAAGGCACAAAAAACAAGAGTATTTCTGGGTTTGTGGGACTGTGGCTTTATGTTCTTTTCAGTTTATGTGATTTTCCTAAAGAGGAAAATAAAATGTTTTGTAGTAAGGAAAAAAAAGAAAAACAAGACATTTTATTCAGAAAAATAAAATTTTTAAATTTTTAAATATTTAAGCAGGACCTGGTTACTCAGACGTTTTAATAAACCAAGAGCTAATTCATATTGACCTAGGTCTTTACCATGTTACTTCTTTTACTCTCTCCCTTCTTACAGCCAGACCTTGTTCAACTTTAGATCGTCTGATTAAAAATAGTCATATAAATTACATTAGTTCTGTTGGGAACCAGAAAAGGCTAATTAAATCAGTCCGGATTTAAGTCTAAACTCCTAAGATGATGAGAGGTGATTATTCTAGAGTAATGGTTAAGGTTCAGAAAAACTTCAGTTTGAATGCCAGATCTGGTGAAGAGAAATAGATCTAAGTAAGAAACCCACACACACTCTGTGCCTGACCTTGGAGTGGTAACTAAATAAACCTCTTTACCCTAAGTTTCTTCATCTGTAAAATGGAGATAATACATTTTGTGAGAATAAAATGAGGTAACATGAAAAATGCTTATTGAGTCTTACCCCCAAGAAGTATTGTAATATTAAAGCTAAAAAAAATGAGAAAGTTACCTTGCATTTTCCATTGCATTAGAGGATGAAACTAGCTTTTCCTCCAATACTGTGACTCTCTTTCTTAGTTTAGCCTCTCTATCTTCTGCAGCCAAAGCTTCTCGGGTATAAGAATCTTCTGTTTCTAAAAGATGGTTACGCAATCTCTCTAGCTCCTGGTTTAAGCGTAATTCTTTGTCACGTAAATGTTGAACCTAGATAGAGGACATTTCTTTATTTTTCTTCTATAAAATGCTCCCTCTCCCCCTGCCCCACAAGCCACTTATTATCAAATCTTTTCCCCATTATTGAAGTGTGTTAATGTATACTAATTTCTCATACTGCAAGATGTATTTATGCTAGGAAAAGTCTCCTGAAATCATCCTGAATATTCATTGGGAAGGTTTACTTTGTAAGATCTCATTCCCTGTGGCTATAATGGAAAATGGAATTATACAAAGTACTAGGCTTTTTGTGACAGACCAGTTTTTCAGTAAATCTCATTTTTTCCCATATTTCATGGGTGGGAAATTTTTCTTATATCCAAAATATGCCATGGTTTTCACTTTTTTTTCTCCATTAAAAAAAAAGAAGATACAATGGAGTTTCAGGTGTACAACCTAATGATTAGATCACGGCTTTCACTTTTGAAAACTGAAATAAAATGCATTTTGGGAGATAAAAATCCTACTATAGCACACCAGAGGAAGACTAAGAAAAAAATTCCCTAAGAAAGAAATTCGTTTTATATGGTAATCGTTACAGTTTTCTTACTTGTTATTAAACTTAGTGCCTGAATCACTGTTTCTTTAAAATGAAAGTATACCTCATTCTGTACAGCAGTATTTTCCATTTGCTTCTGTTTCAGGGCCAACATGACTTGATCTCTCTCCTTCTGAAATGTAACTGTCTTCTCCTGCAGTGATTTAACTGCATTTAAAAGTTGATTTAACTCCCCAGTCTTGCCCTTTTGGAAAGAAATAACTTTAGCTTTAAAGAAAAATACATTAAAAAAAGATATTTCTTCATTAATTTCAAACTATAATTATGTCAAGGTCATCAAAAAAGGAGTCTAAGAAATTGTCACAGTCTAAAGGAGCCTAAGACTACATAATGACTAAATGTAATGTGGTGCCTTGGATGGCATACTGGAACAGGAAAAGGACATTTGGCAAAAAATTAAGGAAATTCAAATAAAGTATGAACTTTAGTTAATAGTAATGTATCAATATTGGTTCACTAGCTGTGACAAGTGTACCATAGCAGTGTAAATGTTAAAAATAAGGGAAACTGGGTGTGAGGTATATGGAAATGCTATCTTTGCAACTTTTCTAATCTAAAACTACTCTTAAAGAAAAAGTTTATTAGAAATGTTTTAAAAAGAACTCAAAACACACAATCTCTTCAAATTTACCCTACGTAGTAAAGTGTTCACAAACCCCAAAATCAGTCAAAAAAGGTGTGTGTGTGTGTGTCCCATTCATCAAACATACACTATTTTTGTTAGAGAAAGGAACAATGTCAAGATGCTAGCAGAGGAGAGAAAGGGAAGTCTTTCACATGCACAGCCTGTTTTCAAAGAACATTTTGGCAACAATTTAACAAAGGAAAGCAACTCTGGAATGATACCTTGCTAGATGGTTGTGATAATTTATTCCTGAATGCACTGCATACAAGTACAATATATTAAAGACACCAGAAACAAAAGATAACCCTTCATTGCAAAAATAGGCCCAGGAATTTAAGATGATACCTTAGCTCGAGTTCTAAAAAGCACAAAAGAGACAAGCTATTTACAGCCAATGCTTTTCTCTGTTTTAAATATGCGTATCATATGAATCTAGTTCTATAGTTAGGTGTCATTTTAAATTTTCATGGCAAGTTTCCATTTCTTTAAGAATATATGTGTCCCTCGAGACAAATGATCTAAACCAAAACATAAAACATCTGTTCCTTTTATCTCACCACCTCCTCTGGGACAGGGAAGCCAGTATTTTCCAAGTAGCTACTCAGGTAAAAAAGAACAAATGCTTGAAAATTAAATAGAGTTGAAGATCTGCTCAGAACATCCCTGTCTCCCTAAAGAAATGTTATTTATTATATTCAAAATATAATAAAAGTCCTCTTCAATAATATAGAGTATCGGAAGAAATTGATTGTTTCACACTAATTACCCTCAAATACGACTTAACATGGGAGCTTCCTGAAAGGTAGATGAAATCTGCACACTTTAGATCTATAAATGTCAATGAAACAATTAATTTCTACAAGATCCTAAAACTACAAAAGGAAAAAAATGTATTAAGAGAATCCTTCCTCTACTGTAATCTCCCAGCCCTAAGACAGGACACTTCGGCTGGTGAGCAACAGAAGCTTCTGCCCCTTTGCATACCACTTACAGACCAGACCACAGAAGCTACAGCAGGGAGAACCCCTCCACACTAGCAGTGTACCTATTTGATTAGACGGCAATGGAGGGGAAAGTGAAGTAAGACTTTTCTTACCACATGAAAACTACCTCAAGCATTCCCAAACTTTAAAATCCAAGACTCTAAGAGAACTTAACTGGCAAAAGACGTTAAATCATTTTGTGTCTTGTGCCTGGCAGCACGTAAACGCTCAAGAAGCACGTGTTGCATATTCTCATTTCTTTCACAAACTTGTACTAAAAATATAGAAACCAGAGTCATAGAGCACTATGAAACAAGCCCTGCACAGCATCCATCTCAGTATAATTAATTATGTCTTCCTTCAATGCATTCTTAAATA